>NC_089850.1:8370755-8670755 GCF_036373705.1 Amia ocellicauda
TATTTTAACCGTGAGAGACAGAATAACAACAAAAAAATCCAGAAAAATGCATTTCAAAAAAGTTATAAATTGATTTGCATGTTACTGAGTGAAATAAGTATTTGACCCCTTCGACTTAGCACTTGGTGGCAAAACCCTTGTTGGCAATCACAGAGGTCAGACGTTTCTTGTAGTTGGCCACCAGGTTTGCACACATCTCAGGAGGGATTTTGTCCCACTTCTCTTTGCAGATCCTCTCCAAGTCATTAAGGTTTCGAGGCTGACGTTTGGCAACTCGAACCTTCAGCTCCCTCCACAGATTTTCTATGGGATTAAGGTCTGGAGACTGGCTAGGCCACTCCAGGACCTTAATGTGCTTCTTCTTGAGCCACTCCTTTGTTGCCTTGGCTGTGTGTTTTGGGTCATTGTCATGCTGGAATACCCATCCATGACCCATTTTCAATGCCCTGGCTGAGGGAAGGAGGTTCTCACCCAAGATTTGACGGTACATGGCCCCGTCCATCGTCCCTTTGATGCGGTGCAGTTGTCCTGTCCCCTTAGCAGAAAAACACCCCCAAAGCATAATGTTTCCACCTCCATGTTTGACGGTGGGGATGGTGTTCTTGGGGTCATTCCTCCTCCTCCAAACACGGCGAGTTGAGTTGATGCGAAAGAGCTTTATTTTGGTCTCATCTGACCACACTTTCACCCAGTTCTCCTCTGAATCATTCAGATGTTCATTGGCAAACTTCAGACGGGCCTGTACATGTGCTTTCTTGAGCAGGGGGACCTTGCGGGCGCTGCAGGATTTCAGTCCTTCACAGCGTAGTGTGTTACCAATTGTTTTCTTGGTGACTATGGTCCCAGCTGCCTTGAGATCATTAACAAGATCCTCCCGTGTAGTTCTGGGCTGATTCCTCACCGTTCTCATGATCATTGAAACTCCACGAGGTGAGATCTTGCATGGAGCCCCAGACCGAGGGAGACTGACAGTTATTTTGTGTTTCTTCCATTTGCGAATAATCGCACCAACTGTTGTCACCTTCTCACCAAGCTGCTTGGCGATGGTCTTGTAGCCCATTCCAGCCTTGTGTAGGTCTACAATCTTGTCCCTGACATCCTTGGACAGCTCTTTGGTCTTGGCCATGGTGGAGAGTTTGGAATCTGATTGATTGATTGCTTCTGTGGACAGGTGTCTTTTATACAGGTAACGAGCTGAGATTAGGAGCGCTCCCTTTAAGAGAGTGCTCCTAATCTCAGCTCGTTACCTGTATAAAAGACACCTGGGAGCCAGAAATCTTGCTGATTGATAGGGGATCAAATACTTATTTCCCTCATTAACATGCAAATCAATTTATAACTTTTTTGAAATGCGTTTTTCTGGATTTTTTGGTTGTTATTCTGTCTCTCACTGTTAAAATACACCTACCATTATAATTATAGACTGATCATTTCTTTGTCAGTGGGCAAACGTTCAAAATCAGCAGAGGATCAAATACTTTTTTCCCTCACTGTATACACTCTCTGGCAGACCTCAACAATCCAACAATTAAACATGAATTGTGTTTAATTTGTGAATCATGAGATTTAAAACAATTAATTAACACTTGCATTTTTGTTTTTGTTATTTTCATTATAAGTCAAAGATATTGCAGGATTAACTGATTTTCTTTTAATTGTTATTAAAGATTGTAAGTTGCTGTGCAATCATTTTATTGACACTGAACAGTATTGTGGGTTTGGAATTTGTCCAAGTTCACAGTGTTTAATTTAATAATTAGAATGAATGTGGAGATGCAAGTTCTGAAGAAACCTTCCCTCTCCCTTGCATAAATAAACCAAATGTAATAATGGAACTTCTTCAAATATCCTCATCAGGTAACCATGCATTAAAAAACTCTGTAACAATAATGCTCTTGCTTATAATGCTTTACAATAATACCCCCAATAAAGGAGCACCTGTCTCATATTTGACCAATTACAGGTCAAGTCTACATCCTAGTATTTGAATAGACCCAATGACATTCAAAATTGATCTCCTGAATTAGTTGTTATGATGTAGTTTGCCTAGAAATATCTGTCTATATCAGGTAGTTAAAATTCCCCACCTTTTCTAAGCACAGAATATAAATATTACCCCCCAGGTTATCTGCACTAATATTGAGTCTCCTAGCATAGAAAGAGCTCATAAGGTTCTGCATTTCACAAATAAAAGAAGAAGCTTTCCTTTTCATTCCCTGGCCTCAGGATCATACGGCACGTGGAGGCATTAATTCAATTTAATCAACACATTTATCAGATTTTTTCCTCAACTAGGACAAATATGAAATTGTCACACACTGAATATGAATCATGTTCTTTCAAACTCATGGGCTGGATCCTATTTCTGTGCACCAGTGTTAATTTTATTGTTTTACATTCTTGTTACAATGAATACACATGTACTTTTTAGAAAAGTCTGCTTGTCAGAAACACTTGATATTTTGCACTTTAACTTTTAAAATGTTCTTGAGTGACTGTCCTTAAAAACTGCAGTGCACACATTTAGATAAAACCTCCCGAACACTTGACAGTGAAGTGTAGATATGTTTATAATAGTAGCACATACTATAAACATTATTTGCATTTCCTTTTTTTAATGTCTTCTGGAAATATTCCCCCGATCTACCCATCTTTCTCCCATCTACATTTTTGTGGTAAAGAAGAATGTCATCTTTGGAATAGGCCCAACATTTTTTTTTTTTTCCCTCATTCCTCAAAGTTTGTGTGCGACTAGCTCATTGTAAAACAACTTGCAATTATACCTTATAACAGGATTGATCTATTAAGTCAGGGTATTTATTTTTTCTAGTTTTATTTATTTCACTTATGCAAATGACCGCTTAAGCCCTTTATTATCGGAGTCAGGTTTGAATCATACTTCTAAAATTGTGACTTCAGTAATGTGTTGAAGGTCTCTTGAAAAACATCACTGGACAGATGACCTGTCAATTCTGCTATTTTGCAGAAGTGAAATATTTTTTAAGGGATTATAAAAGTTTTTTTCAAGTCAGTTCAAGGCAAGTGTTTACTTAAATTAACCAAATTCATCATGACATTCTTTGATCTCATTAAAACTAATTTGTATCTTTTAGTACCCACACAGTTTATGAGTAAATACATTTTTACTCAGATTATTGTCTTCGATCCAGTTTACATCCATATAAATCCTTCTTTCTATGAGAAGCTCACTAGTGCGTGACTGTTTTAAGACACTGGTGTTTGACATAGTTTGAAGTGGTATGCCTGCCAGAAGATGGTAGTTTACTAATGGTCCTTCCTTGTAAATGGTTAATTTAATAAATAATCATAATCAAAATTTAAAGATTTTTGGAAGATGCTAAGGAAATTGTATAATGTTCATGCAGTTTATAACTACATTAAGTATGTAAGAAGTTGTTTGTAAAAATAGCACACAATATGGTAGCTGAATGAAAAATAATTAAGCTCACTGATCCCACTTAATGTTTAAAATTATAATTTAAAATGGCGTAAATGTTTTATTCTATCATGAAAACTGTCCTTATTCATTCATTCATTTACTATATATATGCAAAAGTAAATTTTGATGAATTACAAATTATGTAAACCAATTTAGTTTAAATTGTTTTTATTCAAAACTCTTTATCATAAAACATATATCTTAAGGTGACTCAATGTCATCAAAACCTGCAAAGAAAATATGTGAATTTAAATTTACTGATTGAACATGTATTCAGCCCAGTAGGTCAGAACTTGGTGGAAGCATCTTTGGGAGCCATACTGCGGTCAGTCTTTTTGAATTGGTTTCTGCTAGGGATGTTAATAGTTTAGTTTTAAGTGACAAACTTTTTTTTCATTTTGCTTAAAATAGAAAGAAAGAAAAGTCAAATAACCATAGCAACTCAATTGCAATGAACTAAAAGAAAGCTTATTAACTTTGTGCCTAAATTGTAGAGGTTAGTGATCAAATGTTTTGCAATATTTAAAATCAACAGCGACAGGACAACATTTCTGTAATCGGTCAATTAACGCTTCTCTAATAAAGTGTGTTTATTAATAATAATTATGTTAAAAGTCTGGTTAGCCATTTCTACATGGTACATCTTCATTGACATTTATAAAAGCTGTATGTCTGAGTCTCCAGGTCTGAGTTTATTGTGGATCATTGATTAATGCAATCTTGACCATACATTTTCTATTGGATTCAAGTTTGGACTTTGACTGGGCCACTCAAGGACATAGAACAGCAGTGTCTCCCACCAAGGGTTGAACCCACAACCTTTTGCTCAGGAGTCCCTTTAGACAAAAACCTTAGACAAAATGGTTCAATTTGTCTCATCTGATCACAAAATCTTCTGCCACATGTCTGTTTGCAATGTCATTTACATACTTTGTTGCATTACTGTCTCCTTTCTTTCCATTTGCCCACAAAGGCCAGCTGTGTAGGGACTGGGATGTTGTTGATGTATGATAACTGACTCCTATCTCAGACATTCAACTTTGCATATCTTTCAAAGTCACTGTTGACTTCATAGTGGTATCCCTAACCAGTTTCCTGCTTACCAGGCTGCTCACTTTGTAAGGCAGCTTGATCTGCGCAGTGACTGGGTGGTATAATGCATATTCACCTTATTTATGGTGGTCTTCACCGTGTTCAGTGACTTTTACATTTTCTTGTAACAATCTCCTGATCTGTGTTTCTCTAGCACTTTTTCCCCTGACTTGTCTAGAAAACTCCTTGGTCTTCATGCTTGGTTTATACTATGTGATCTGTGGCTTGAAATTCAGTATTTAACTGAGGAAATGTACAGAAACGGGTGAATTTTCTCTAATTGTGATTGTGACACTTACAATTATGTAACCTTTCAAACTAATATTTTGCACCTGACCTGATTTAATGTTGTCAAACTGATTTTGTGTTCCAAAGGGGTTGAATACTTAAGCAATTGAGATTTTTTTTTTATTTGCTTTGAAAATCTAACATGTTTACAATAATATCAGCAAGTTTTAGCTGTCTGAAAATGTCATGATTGCAAACTCTGAGGGTGACAAATTGGAAACTTTGCAGGGGGGTGAATACTTTTGCAAGGCACATTGCATATCTATATCTATATCTAGCATATACATCGTTATCATTTATTACTGTTGGATGAATGTCTCCCTAAAATATTTCCATTTGTTTGTAATAAATATATCATTTATTTCTCACCTGTATTTTCCACAACTGTTCTACATTTGGAGAATGCTCTCTGAAACATTTCCCATCAGTTTCTCACATATGGCATATGTATACCAAGATTTACAGTATTTCCAGTAATATTAGAGTTTGAAACCAATATTAATAATATCCTGGAAAGAAATTTAACTGATTTCAGGATGGATCCATAATTCCTAGAATTCACAAAACCGACAGTGTGTCATAGTAGCTCTACTTATATTACATGTATCTTCAAACCACTGCAGTGTGCAGTAGATAAAGATAGCAATTCAAAATATATTTTATAAATTCAGTGATGGCTCGGGACTGACATTCATTTCTAGTTGTGCAGGTGGCTGACTTAAATGCATACTTAAGAGATATTTAAATTCACAAAATGTTGTATATATGTTTACTGTAATCGTATATATATAATTATGAATTATGAATTCTTTTAACATGCAGAAATGTAAAATAACAATTTAAAGTACTACAAATAATGGCTCCTGACCACAGAATAATTGACACATTCCTACAAAATCACATTCTATTGCCAAACCACTTGCTTTCACTAATCTAGTAATTGGAGGAAATAACTAGATAGATTTGGCTATAACTCTAGGCTGTTTTTGTTTTTCAATATATTGTTCCTTAAAAAATGTATTTATTTTACTCTTCTCCCTTTGCTCATCACCTTGACCTGAATTAAGTCATAATTTTGATAATTTGAATTTTGAACTACCAGGTTTGGAAGTTGGAATTGATAGAAGGGGTCTAATTTTTAGTATGTTATCAGGGATTTAATTTAATTATTTAACCATCAATATAGCATATGCCTGAGTAAATACATGTTTCTATTAAGAAATATTAGGAAGAGCTAAGCGTGTATAGAGAACATTATATTCAGACAAGCATTATGTCACCGTAAGAAACCTTTTCCATGTTCAACAATAAAAAAATATATTTGATATTTAGTATTAATATTGTAATTATCATCAAGATATATGCTAGTAGATATTTATTTTAAATGGCACAACTTGACTCCCTTGACTTATTACTCTTACTACAGATTTGTAACTGCAAACAACACTTTTTGCCAAATTATTTTTAATAACCTTAACCTTAACCAGGGCAAGTTACAGTTGAAATGAAACAAAATACACACATTTCATGATTTAATCAGTTACAGCAGCTACAATATAGCAATTTATAAATTAATTAAAGTGTGTACATTTCAGTCATGGCGTTTATGGACGTATGGACTGAATGTTTTAGAGGGACACCCAGATCTGCTGTATTTATTATTTATTGTATGGCAAGCTTTTGTGGCATTTAATCCATAATTGCTGATATCAGCAATTCCTGTTACGCCATGAATTAGTATGCATTTTTGATATCAAGAATTCAATTTCTGATATCCAAAATACAATTGTTGATATCAAAAATACCAGATAATTCTTGATATCAATCTGGGGTGCATTGTCATGCTATGACCTGGTCATCAGCTTGTATGGTTGTGTGTTTTTGCGGTGTGGTCACAGGACCCAGCGATCAAAGATCATTTGAACCAGTGAACCCAATATGAGGCTCGACTAACGGTTCATGGTCGCGTAACGAGAGGCATTGTGTGTGGTCTTGACAGATACTGCAGCAATCTTATATCAACTAAAATAAATGAGAAAAAAAGCATGACATTACATTGTGTGTATATCTATACCAAAAGTCTGAGTGTGCCAGTTTCGACCATGTACACCCTTTCATGGAAACGGTATTCCCTGATGGCATTGGCCACTTTCATCAGGATAATGCGCACTGCCACAAAGCAAAAATGGTTCAGGAATGGTTTGAGGAACACAACAACGAGTTCAAGGTGTTGATTTGGCCTCCAAATTCCCCAGATCTCAATCCAATCGAGCATCTGTGGGATGTGCTGGACAAACAAGTCCGATCCATGGAGGCCCCACCTTACAGGACTTGAAGGATCTGCTGCTAACGTCTTGGTGCCAGATACCACAGCACACCTTCAGAGGTCTAGTGGAGTCCATGCCTCGACGGGTCAGGGCTGTTTTGGCGGCAAAAGGGGGACCTACACAATATTAGGCAGGTGGTCATAATGTTATGGCTGATCGGTGTATATTTATCAGGTGTCCTTATTTACTCCAGGTGGTGTATAGTCCGTGTGTGTGTGTGTGTGTATATATATATATATATATATATATATGTGTGTGTGTGTTATTTTATTAATCAATAACACTCAGAATTGCTGCGACTACATTATTATCAACCTCTGCCATTTTTAATGACCTGGGGCCAGCTGCATAAACATAGACTAAGTCTCTGGCTGCGTCCCAAATTGCACACTTGCTCCCTACACCCTTCGACAAGTATACACTTTGCGTGATGTTGTGCTGACGTCACAGAGTGTGCACTTGAGTGAGGAGGGTGCAGGGTGAAGCTATAAGCACTCAGTGGGACACACTTCAGCATCAGCATTCAGCGCCTTTGCCTTTGACCGAAAAGGAACCTACGCAGTCTTGTCATCTGTCTTTGTATTTAATTAAAATAATAATAATAATAATAATAATAATTTAAATACATTGTTCATTAATATCACCTCCTAGTTTTATAAAATACTTCTTCAGTAATTAATTGATAGGTGCCGAAACTTTTTTAGCTGAACTTTCTAATCATATATTTAAAACATGACCATTAATAACTTTATATAATAACTTTAATTTTATATTTTTTATGTATTATAATTTCTTTGATACATAATTTAACAATTTCTACAACTGTCTAGCTAGCATTACATTGCATTTATATGCACCCGCCGCTGCCATATTTTCCCAACTGACTTGTCTCGAGTTCTGGGACTTCAGCGCTAAACACTTCTGCATCAGTGCGCTCTTTTGTACACTCTGCTGAAGGGAGCATTTGAAGGATAAACAGCTCGATTAGGCTCCTTCACTCGCTCCCTAAGGGATTGGGACACCCCTTAAGGTGTTCACCGTAGTACTTCCGTCCCGCAAGGGAAGGGGACGAGGGAGCAAGTGTGGGATTTGGGACACAGCCCCTGTCTTAGTATAATTCCTACTAACGATAAACACTCAGTTAAGACCATTGCATAAAACAGTCTTTCCTTAGACTCTTCTAAGACTGGTCTTACTTAGTCAATCGTGCATTGCAGTCTGGGAATTTTAAGACCCGAAGAAAAAAAATTGAAATGGCGTACGTTTCTCTAATTGTGATGATCCCAGTTAACTGAAAATCTATGCTAGTTATTGAAATATAATGCAGAGAAATGTATAAGTTGGTTGCCATTTTCAGAAACTTTCACTAACGCATGCAAACAATGCAAGCAAGCCGTGGGATGAAATGAAAAAAGTTATCGTCAAGCTTTTGTTGTGCACTGTGCAGTCTGTATAAGACGGGAGAAACGATTAAATAATGTGCTAATTTAAGAGGAAACATACGCGTACTAAACTTAGTGCAGAGTTTATTATTATCATTATTATTATTATTGTTATTATTCATATTTATTCCCTTGCCAGACACCCTTGTCCATACAATAACAAAACAAAAGTGCTAAATACACCACACATTTTCTAATCAGTCCATAATCTAAATTTAAAGTTTCAAAATGAAAGAAGTGCAAGTAAATTATAGAGTTGGTTATTGCAGAGTGTGGGGAGCAGTCTCTATCTTTGTGGGGATCGCTGTGTGTGACAGCGGGGTGTGTGAGCCAGCGGGAGTAAACCTGCCTGTCGGCATCAGTGACTGTCACTTTAGACTCAGGCCAGCAGCTTCAATTGAAAGACAGACTTAAGTTCCAAGTTAGCCTGGGGGGTGGGGTGCTAACTGTACTAAGTCTTAGTCAGTCTTAATTTTTATGCAACTAACTTGCTTAGACTAGTCTGTCAAATTAAGACCAGTCTAATGGTTTAGGCCACTCTAATATAGTTTTATGCAACTGGCCCCTGGTCCCTTTTTGTATCAGTCAAGTTCTTGGTCAAAGGTGGCTTAACCTGGTTGTGTTGTGGTCAAAACATGAAAACACACCCCTATTCTGATTGGTTATGCTAGTCACCTCACTACTCAACACTCAAGGATGTGACGTGTCATAAGCCAGCATTCCTAATCCTGCTCCACTCACACAGATCCGTTGCCGCTAAAATGATAGCATTTAGGTCCCGAGATGAAAAAATTATGTTCTCGAAATGCTGGCATAAACCCTTTCACGGTTTCTTTCATGTTAAATGCTTCTCATAATTTGCAGCTTTGATCTTTTTCTTTATCTTTGGTAAAACCAAATGTGTTAAAAATGCATGTCGGTATCTCAGTTGATCCTTTCGCATCAGCTTGTATCTCATGCTTGACGTCTTTTGTATTGGCCACGAATGGACCAGTAGTTAATTCGGAAACTTGCCAAGGACTGAAGTTCCAAAAAAATGGTCATAGGAAATGAATACATTTACCACTACATCGTAGGCCATGTGTCTGGTTTCTAATATATATAAACAAATCAGCCACGATGACACATCGGTAGGAAACTTTATTTTTTATTTTTATGTTTACTATTTAATGGAAAGTATTGGTCAATATAGGTAAAATGATCACTTGCCGCACTGGGCATGTAATATAGCGAAGAAGCCTGCCTGACAGAACTTGGCACCTGCCCCAGGCAGTCGGGTGGTCCCTTATGTTAGAACCTTTATAGGAATTTATGTTACAAACAGATTAGATATGAAACAGAGGAACGTGCCGCTGAATAAACTACTGGCTTAAGTGCCCATATACTTGTTTGACATTATTTTATTGTTTATTTGTATAAAATGGTTTTCTGATTATTTATTTTTTCCAGGGTTGTTTTGTAAATGTTTATACATTTAAACTGTAAACGAACTACATAACCAGATAATCCAGTTTACATTTCCTGTACTATGCTTGAGACCCAAAGTATTTTTTCTTTCACCTTCTTAAGGTTACAAAGGAAGATTTTGCAACTTTTGATCACATTCTCTGCATGGATGAAAGCAATTTAAGGTATGTGTATGTTTATTTATTTCGTTCACATGTCATTGCACTGTGGGAAGATAATCACAAATGTGTTCAATGTATTTATTTAAATTGTACCCACAGTGTTCTTGGCTTCAGTTAAACTATTTTATTGCATCTTTCAGTGACAAATTCTTTATTGCTGTGTCACAGGGTGAGAGCACTTGTATATCTAATGAGAGACATGTAATCACATGAATAAGTTGTGCTTATTATACTTTATGCTGAATGAGTTTGTGAATGTATCAATTTGAAAGGATTAGGTACTGTTTAAATTCCTTTTTGGGCTCTTCCATTGTAGAATAAACACTGTGTTCTTTCAGAATTGGTTCATGTTTAATGATAAGATTGTTGTATGGTTTGTTTTTAAGTATGATCCCAAGAGTACCCCCTGCCTCCATTTTAGCCTGATTGCTTACTCACCATACTTTAACCATCAAAACTTTTAATTCTGTGAGTCCAGTTTGAAGAAATTTGAATTTATAGTTTCGTTAGCATAGCACAATTGGTGGAAGCAGATGGACGCTGACTCTCAAAAGCCGGCTAATAGACATTTTAAATACTCATAGAAAATGCATTAAGTGTCACACAGGGAAATTATTTTTAACTTGAAAACAACTGCATCTTCGGAACTGAGCTCCTATATCATGTGCAATGACACAGATTCCCTGTGCAAAAATAAATAGCCGAGGCTACATTGAAAGAAAGTATCAATAAAAAATTAATATGCACAAATGCCCTAAACTGCCTTATTCAAGAAAAATTGCATATCCACATTCTCAGGGGACAGCCATGCAGAATTATTTTATTTCAAATGTCACAACCCTTAGGATAATATCACACCAATAACTTATCTCTACTCTCACAAGTTATTGAATACTAATATCCATTAGAATATTAAAATACTCATGCCCATGCCTATTAAGGATTCAATTAAGCAATCGGAGCTCAGTTGTAACTAAAACAAGGAGAATAAGGGATACCTTCTGGACCAGTTTGGCAATACACAACAATTTTCATCCATGCAATTACTATTTTTATTGTTTGAAATGCACTGGGTATAATCTGATTGTACATACACATTACATGCTGATGTGTTGTTGTAAAATATTTCAGTAGCAGGCTCATTGTACTTAGATATATACAAGATATACATAGTCTCATATTCAAATAGATTTAAGTATAAACTGACAATTAAATAGTTTGAATCTGAGGTAGTGTATCGTCAACAGTGGGGAGGCTTGGGGGGAGCTGCCTGATCTTGGCCGTATTAATGGATTTCAGTTTAAAGGCATCCTTTAAATCCTGTCTCAGGATCCTTTTAATGGTTGAATTAATACATCTGTAAACCCTCTGTTTTCCACAATGCAGGGATCTCAACAGGAAAGCCAATCAGGTGAAAAACTGCAAAGCTAAAATTGAACTCCTTGGGACCTATGACCCTGAGAAGCAGCTGATCATTAAAGATCCCTATTATGTAAGTTATGGTCTAACTTTTATATTTGTTCTGTTGAGGTGGTTGCCTTTTTCTTTAGATAAGTAAAGATACACTGACATCAGAGTCAAGTGTTTACATCTGAGTGGGCAGGTTAGGGGGCTGGCCTGAAATGATTTACTCAAATTGGCATCTGTTGACATTTGGACTGGTTTCCGCTACATCCAAAATCTAATTTTGGTTTAGTGAAATATCTTTATTTTCATTCAAGAGTGATGTTTATTACAAATCCGATACCCGAGTTCAGTGCTCGTTCATCACGTGTACACAAGTGTAACAAAACCCAATGGGAAATCCATATCCATAAGTACTTTTCAATTGCTGTGCTCTTAGAACAGATTTATTCTACATTACCAGAAATCTCATCTATAAGCATTTCAAATATGTTTGAGTGCAGAGCAGCATAGACCCTGTTCACACTTATTAGGCCTGCCCTGGGCCGCCTCAAATTTAGTACTACTTTTTTTAGAGACCCCGTTCCCATTTGCGGTTTTAGGACTCCTAAGTATGCGTGCGAAAAGGAGGCCTACACGAAGTGCATGTCGGGAATTAAACACATCTGCTCAAACAAACCAGTTACGCATGACATTAGGTCTGTTTACAGGTGTATGCGATGCATTTATAATCACAACTTATTAATATTGAGATATATACACCGATCAGCCATAACATAATGACCACTGACAGGTGAAGTGAATAACACTGATAATCTTGTTATCATGCCACTTGTCAGTGGGTGGGATATATTAGGCAGCAAGTGAACATGTCCTCAAAGTTGATGTGTTAGATGCAGGAAAAATGGGCAAGCGTAAGGATCTGAGCGACTTTGACAAGGGCCAGATGTGATGCCTAGACGACTGGGTCAGAGCATCTCCAAAACTGCAGCTCTTGTGGGGTGTTCCCGGTCTGCAGTGGTCAGTACCTATAAAAAGTGGTCCAAGGAAGGAAAAGCGATGAACTGGCGACAGGGTCATGGGCAGCCAAGGCTCATTGGTGTACGTGGGGAGCGAAGGCTGGCCCGTGTGGTCCGATCCAACAGACGAGCTACTGTAGCTCAAATTGCTGAAAAAGTGAATGCTGGTTCTGATAGAAAGGTGTCAGAACACACAGTGCATCGCAGTTTGTTGCGTATGGGGCTGCGTAGACACAGACCAGTCAGGGTGTCCATGCTGACCCCTGTCCACTGCCGAAAGCGCCTACAATGCGCACGTGAGCATCAGAACTGGACCACGGAGCAATGGAAGAAGGTGGCCTGGTCTGATGAATCACGAGTTCAAGGTGTTGACTTGGCCTCCAAATTCCCCAGATCTCAATCCAATCGAGCATCTGTTGGATGTGCTGGACAAACAAGTCCGATCCATGGAGGCCCCACCTCGCAACTTACAGGACTTAAAGGATCTGCTGCTAACGTCTTGGTGCCAGATACCACAGCACACCTTCAGAGGTCTAGTGGAGTCCATGCCTCGACGGGTCAGGGCTGTTTTGGCGGCAAAAGGGGGACCTACACAATATTAGGCAGGTGGTCATAATGTTATAGCTGATCGGTGTATATAAAGATGTGAGCTAGTGAAATGTATCAGTACATTTAAGGCTATAGGTTGATATGACATTCAAACAATATAGAGACAATATTGTTTGTCCTGTGCAGTAGTGTAAGCTGTTTCGGTGCCTGTGTTTATTCCGCGTCTTCTTTGACTCAGACACGCATGTCTCTGGGGGCGTGGCTTGAGTTGCACCACGCACTGACGCTTTCCACCGGCCCAGGGCCCAGTGAGTTCATATTCACATTTAGGCCGCCTTTCGGCAGGGTCAATAAGCGGGACTAGTTTTGACCCGGGCCCAGGGCTGCCTTAAATCTTTCACCCCATTCACATTTGAGTTAAGGCGGCCCTGGGCCGGCCTAAATCTCAAATGTGAACAGGGTCAAATATGCTGAAATGGGGTTTACATTACCAAATAGTTTCCACACGGTCTACGTCTTTTCATCAATAAAATTTACTTTTCGCAATAAACTGTGTAAACTGTGTATATGTAGGCAGGCTTATAAAACATCAATAAACAGTTATAAAATAGCATAAAACTGAAATGAAAACAATATGCAACGAAAGCCCTTTGAAATGGCTCCGTCTATTGCAGCTGCGTATCAATGCAAAAAACTCGATTTTTCAAACACTACAGTGCCCTACACTTAATATAAAACAATTCACATTCATGATCAAACAGGTGACTGATCAAGCATTGATCCAGAGACCTGGGTTTCCAACGAGATCAAGATTGAATTCCACAGGAAAGTTAGAAACTTGCTGAGCCGAAGAGGACAGACAGACTAGAGCCATATCAGGTGCTAATCTCCTAATAAAATGCATAATAATAATAGCTATATATGAATGATGTGTTGAAAATCACTTGTTTTAGGAATCAACACAATTATAACTCTTTCACAAGCTGCACAAAAGCTGCAACCTCCACAAAAAGCAACTACTGTGGTTCTGGTGTTAAACGGTTTTCAGTGTAATTGTCTGCTCCTTTTATCTGACATACTTATGAATGATGTTCTATTGTGTGAATAAACTGCTCTTTGGGACATCTTTTTGAATTACACACCAATATTCTTCCTTTAACCGAAGGGGACCTGTGTGGGGTCGTTTCAGTATTTGTTAATTTGTTAAATACTCTATTTCCTTTTATACAAAAAAAAAAAAAATATATATATATATATATATACACGATATAAATAAATACATAGATTAATAAAAAAGGAAATGTATTTATTTTGACTCAAATTACCCTCCATTTTTATTTACTGAATTGAATATGTATGTTCTAACTACAAATGTTGGTCTAAAAGTCTGTGTGTAATTTTTAACTGAATGTGCACATTGGTGATGAACTGATGCTGTTGATGAAAAGTGCATGACGAATCCCGTTTACACACATTTAGGGCTGTGCAGAATGTAGTCAGTAGAAATGTTATGAGAAGCTGACTGTGATCAGGGTTATAAGGGGCACAATTACTAGTATTTAAAAATGCTTCATTTACCAGTCACATTTGGGGACATTTAAATGCTGGTGGTGCAAGTTTAACAGGATTTATATATTTTTATTTTTAATAACTTCATTTCATTTAATTAGCATGAAATCACAATACGAAAAAATACGAACCAACTCTAAAATATGATCTGTGTTGATGTGTTTTAGGTATTTCTTTTAAGATATTTTATTCTATTTTCCAGTATTTAAATATTCACCTGAGAGTCACCCGTCAATTCTTTGGAATTATGTTTTGTAAGGATATACTCTTGATTTGAAAGAGAGGGATTTTTATCAGGTTGCTTTGGAGGCACATGTTTACTTACGTCAAATCCTTATGCAAATAATATACTGGGAAACATCCAAAAGCAGGAGTGCCGAAATATTTCTAGTTTTGTGTTGTGGTGTGTTTTCATAAGCTCCTGTTTTGGATATACATTGCAATAAGAAAGCAGGAATTCAATGTTTATACTATACACCTGGCAATTCCAGTCCTCAAGGGCAGGGTTCCTGTAGGTTTTATAGTTACACTGCAAAACAAATCTGTAAAATATACCATAACCTACTGGTAGCAGCACTAAATTTCTGTCATTTTTATAGTACAGTGACTACACAAAATACTCACCCCTCTTTGACATTTTCAAATGTGTTCCAACCAGAAGTTTTGATTCATTTAAATGTGATTTCTTCTTTTCTTTGATTTACACAACTCCTTAACAGTTTAAAGAGGCAGGATATTTGTATATTTGTTATTGTGAAACAACAGTTAATGGGGGGAAAAAAGTATTGTTTAGAGAAGTAGTCACCCCCTGAGTCAATACTTGGTGGAACCACTTTTGGCAGTAATTACAGCTGTGTAGTCTACAGGGTTTGCACATATGGATTGTGCAATATTCACCATTCTTGGCAAAAATGTTCAAGCTCTATCAAGCTGGATGGGGATCATTGATGGAAAGAAAACTTCAAGTCTTGCCACATATTTTCAGTCGGATTCAAGTCCAGGCTTTGACTAGGCCAATTCAGGACACTTTCTTGAATAAAGTCATTCTAGTGTAGCTGTGTGCTTATGATCAATAGGTGCTTTTACACTGCCATTTCTGATCTTCTGATCTTCCTCACTGTATTGCTTTTTAATCTAATTGTAGCTCATTTCACATTAACATTTATTGTTAGCAGAACTATTTTCCTAAAAATTCCTAGAAATGTACAGTGTAAATTTGTAGAGTCATTACTGATAAAAAGTAATATATTAGTCGATATTCGTATCTTGAGAAAATATTAGTATTACATATCAGTTCATTTAAAATCTAGCATGTTATATTACTCATTATACTATCCACTACATTACTTCCCTTTGCCCTGCAAAAAAAGTGATTAATCTCCATAGTCTAGTAATGGGTTTTTAAAAATAAGACACAATCAAACAAACTGTAACTTTAAGGCCATGTGTTACCATATTTCTTGGATCAGTAGTTTAGACAACTGTGACTGAATCGTGCAGGGCATTATCTTACTGCTTTCACTCAAGTTTAATTGGCGACTTCATTACAAAGGCTCAGCAGTAATAGAAAACAAAGTGATCTGCTAGTAGTATTCTCGAAAACTGTTACAATTACAACTGTAAATACAAATGAAGTGGAAGCATAATAGGGATTGTTCCATGCCATCTCTTTAGGGGTGAAATTAAAGTTATCATTACTCAGTATTGTCAGTCTATGATGAAGTTAGATTCTTGTCCCCTCATACTAGGACTTCTGTCTTATCAGAATTAAGCATAAGAAAATTACTTGTCATCCAAGTTTTAATCCTGGACAGACAAAAGATTAGTGTATCTAAGTCTATTGTATTGTTAGGATTTACTGACAAATATAATTGTGTGTCGTCTGCGTAGCTGTGAAAGTTAACATTGCCGTTGAATGATATCACCTAAAGCGAGCGTATACGATGAAAAAATTTAAGTCTGAGAACTGATCCCTGTAATACTCCATGCTTAACCTTAGTTAAATTTTAGTAGTTTTCATGAAGCATTTCATTCATTCAGTATTGGAGTCTGTTTAATATATATTATTTAAACCAGAACAAAACATTGTGAGATAGACCGACATCGTTTTCTAAGAGGTGTATCAAGATTTGGTGGTCAATTGTGTCAAAAGCCGCACTTAAGTCTAGTAAAATAACTGTCATGCTCGAAGTTGGAGGACTGAAACACATTGTTTAATACATTTAACAGGGCCATTTTAGTACAGTGGCCGGAACGGAAGCTTAGGTTAGAAAGGACGGGAATAGGTTGGTAGTGTTTAAGTGAATTAGGGTTGGCACCGGAACAGATCCTGAGGATAAAGAGTAGTTAATAGTATGGTGTATAAGGTGAAAAATTAATGGAAGAGATTATTTTAGCAATTTAGTTGGTATAGGCTCTAATATACATGTTGTAGTTTTCATTTTATTAAGGAGAGGTAGGCATGGACTATGAAGGACTGCATGCATTGGCTATAGTATTTGTGTATGTTTCTAGTATCATTAATCTCAGTTAATAAAACATGGGACCAAAACATGTTACGTTTATATTTTTGTTCAGTACATGACACTTCATTTTATGGGATTTTTTTTTGTCAATTGTAATTCAACTGCTGTGCCCTAGATGTCCCTGCAGCCTCCCCAGTTATTGTAGTTTAATTCACAACAAATAAGTATACAAATATTGCTTTGACTAGTCAGAATTAAAAGGAAAAAATGAATTCTGAGTATAAATGGTAATTTAATAAATTGATCTGTTAACAGAAACCTCAAAAGACTCACATTCAGGAACCAGAAAAACATATGAACAAAAGGTTTAAATTGTCCACTATTAAATTACCTCTTCCATTAAAAACTTAAGCAGAAAGTTATGAATGCTGACAAGATGTTTACATTTTGACAGAGGCATTTGTCTGTGCTAATATTATTAAAAATAAATTATAATCTCACTGTGCATTTTTGAACAAATGTGTAATAAATGCAGGAGCAAATGCAGCAGGTCAACTGAACAGGGAATATCCACCCCAATCCACCTACAATTGCTAAAGATATCCCGCAGTAACCTGTAGTTACGGTGCATTTTGTTTGTTCTCCAAGGACTACCAAATACCTCCAAACTGAAAGCCGATACATTTAATCTGCACTCTACTCATGAGACACATGAGCACGGGGCGTTGTAAAAAGTTTAAACACATTTTTCTCTGATAATGTCAGTTACTTGATCAAGGCATTCAATTAGGGCCCTATTAAATTTGCTTTGCGGAGAACAAATTCGGAATGCGGAATTCAGGGGGAAAACTAAATTACAACAGAGGCAATTTTAACAAATAGTATATATGTATATTTTAAATGCATTGAAATAGCACAATGTTTGTATAACAAGAGGCTTCGAGAAACACACATCATGGGAATGTATGAAAAAATATTTTTAGCATCTTTCAGCCATCATATGCTACCTGTACATTTAAAAAAAAAAAAAAAAAACACTACCTCTCATGCCACTTCATACTGGCCTGCCACCGTTATCAATTGAGTGTAAACAACCACCAATAAAAGTTATAATTTTATAGCTTCTGATATGTCAAAGCGACCTTCACTCACACGTTGACAGTGAAGTCATACTCTCAACAGAAGTTATTTTTAGAAATCTGTGCAGTTGCGCAGAATGTTAAGTCAGTGGAATGTCATTCCTAGCAACAGCCTTATCAACGACAATGCTGCTAGTGCATTGTTATGAAAATGTTGGAAACATTAACGTGGTGTTTTAAACAGTGCATTTTAAATCCTGGAGGTTCTTCTGGGAAATTAAATCCATCTGCCCATACCTTAAACATAATGTTTCTGGGTATCCCTCAGCTAAAATAAATAAATAAATGCTTGAATGAATGAAAATAAAAACACACAAAAGCTATATTACAACCCAAGTGCTCTTGCTCTCGCTCGACCCCCACCCCACTCTCGTTCTCCCCCCCCCCCCACCCAGTAATCCATCATTACTGTTAATGTATCAACAACTCGTGGTTATAAAAATAAAAATACATAAATAAAACATAATACGGAATTACTTTACCCATTAAGTTGCCGCCTAAGCTGTACATAACAGGATGGAGCGCTCGGTATTCTGCTGCTAAATATCTTTGTAAACACATCCCTTCCCACATACTTGGTGGAAAAGGAAATACATATTTCACCGAACATCTTGAAATGATTTAGAAAGTACAAAGTTTAGTATTAGTTTGCATTATTAGCTGAATAATGATTTCCCCATTTAACATAAAAGACTAAAAGATGTTTGTCAGTTGCTGCCAATTCTATTGATACTGAAAGAAGTTTCATCTCATGGCCAAAGTTTTTGCACTAACTAACATTCTGACAAAAGACAGGTTTAACCAACTGACAATGTTTAAATTGTAATAGGAAAATGAAATGTCCTGTGTCCTGTTTGTGTTTGTTATAATTATCTTTGTAATGTGTATCTTACAGCATTGATGTTATGAATTCTGTATTTTATTTAAATAGTACCGGAACTCAGTGCTGGTTGTCTTTTGTTGACAAATTGTGTTCCTAATAGTAAACCTTATATATATTCCTTATATTATTGACACATTCTAACAAACAATATTGAATAAGACGTTTTAGTAATAAAGGGATGTTTTCCCCTTAAATAAATGTCCGTAACTGCTGCTGCTTATTCATTTTACCATTGGGCCTTATTAGAAAGACTAATGGAGATGATTAAAGGGATTGTGAGATTATTAATCAATAAGTAGTTTAACTAAGCAAATTACATGGCTGCCTTGCACGGGGTGGAATGAAGTGCAGCCTTAGAAAACACATCACATAGAACGCCGTGCCCTCATCATAATACATGTAGGTCTACTTCCATACTTCCTCTGGTAGTGGTGGTTACAAAACATCTCAGTCCCATAACAACACCCAAGCTGAAAATTAAACATAATTGTACACAAGTCTGAACAGTTCCCACAGGTGCAACAAAGATCTGGCTTTAAAGTGTTCAAATATCCTCTAATCACTGTAAAATTGCTAAAATGCCGGTCAACAGCCCAGTAATCCTTTTTATAAAATATTTTGTGGAGTTTTGACACAACCCATTAGCTATACATGGAAAACTACTGGATTTCTGTGATACAAATGTTAACGTGGTGGCAAAATGCTTGCTGTTTTACCAGAGAATACATGTTCTATAAATGTAGGCAATTTACAGTAAGGAACTGTAAAAACGTCACACAGTATTTTACTATAATATACAGGCAAACTTACAGCAATTGTTTACAGTGTACCTTTCATACAACTGATTTAAGACCTGTCATAAAAAGGTGAAACTCTTCAAGACCATGAGGAGTAAAATAGCCTCACCTCACCAAACAACATCGAGGTCTATGTACTAAGCAAAACTGTCAGTCAAGCTCATTTAAACTGAGAATTTAGTTATTTCATTGATTTATGGCCATTTAATGCTTTCTTTAACAGACCTTACAGTAATTAATTATAGTGTTTTGTTCAGTTGCACTGAGTGTGGTGTGATGATCTGATAAAACATTTTGTGAGACATTAATGTTAATGCATAAACTGGAATTTGAACAGTATGTTAAGGAAACACTGTTCAGAGACTTGTCAGGATGAAAGACACAGGTTAGTAATACTAACTCACTTAGCGGGTTAGGACTTAGTGGCTAGAATTATAACAACATTACTATGGAGCAGCAGATAATACATTGAAATGTATGACCATAGCAGAATTTCTGCCTACACCTGAACTGTGCTTTCCCTTGCTAAAGTGTTGTGCAAATAAACTCAACTGGACCATATACTTAAAGACCTTTTAGAATGATGTAATAAACAGTTTTCTTGATAGATGAAGAAGGAAAAAAAAATGATTCCCTATAAATGCACCTGCTTACTACTTACAAACCAAAATCCCGATGACCTCATCCCATTGGATAGAAGCAATTATCCACTGGCAAACACACAGTTGCCATCAGGTGCCATTTTGTTTAATCCAGGCCTTTTTTATTATTATTATACTATGTTGATGAACATGTAGGTTTGTCATTATTTATTGGTTCATTTAAATATATCCTAATTTTGTCACATTGTAAGGTTGTGGACACTGTTAAATGTATGAAGTGCATTGTTTGCCTTTTCTACAAATTTTGTTTTTCTTTTCTTCCTAAACAAGATGTGATGTTCTTTTCATTTTAGGGGAGCGACGAGGACTTTGAAACTGTTTACGAACAATGCGTTAGATGCTGCAAAGCATTTTTGGACAACTATTCTTAATACCATCATAGTTTTGTCAGATTCAGATAACAAAATAATAATTAAAAAATGCTGTCAGTAAAACCACAGTGTGATCCTGTATTATAATCACCTGAAACAGAAAGAGAAACAATGCTTCGATGCATACAGTGCACAAGTTCTATACAATGTTGTAAGGTCTTGTGTGTTTAATAATCTGTAACAGGTGTCTTATTTAAGCACTGTTATTTTAAGAAATTGCTGATTTAAAATAGTTTTTTCATTAAACCATTAAAATAAATAAATAAATCACTGACACCACTACCTTGTACTGTGCACCTGTTCTTGTGATAGAGTACCATAATAATCAATTACCAGGATCTACATCCAGATTTATTCAAGCTTTTTAACAACCGTGTGTGCAAAGAAGTCACGGTCTAATATAAACTTATTTGTAAGATTATAAATATTTGAATGTCCTTTGAAACAGGTGAGTAAGTGAGGGCCTTGTCGCTTCAGAATTCCTGTACACTACCACATTGTAGTAAAGCTGTCCCAATTTTCTTCCATTTATAATAATGCCCTTGGTGGTTTTAACAAAACTGTAGTGGTTTTTCCTTGTTCAGGAGTGCTAGGTTGGGGTTGTGCTACTTATTTCCTGTGTACCCAACTATAAGAAGCAGGTACCACACAACCTTTCCTGAGATGTTTTCTTTATAACTAGTCTCCACCCCAAAGACAGCTGCTTGACTGCTGGTAGTGAGGTTCTGATGGCCTGTCCCCTTGACCAGGTGATCATTCCCTCAGTCGAGCTGGACCAAAATTAATTCTGTTTACCTTCACTCTATTTATGTCTTACTTGGGGTCATCCCAGCTTTTGAAGTTCCTTAACTGTTCCTTTTAACTTTCTCAAAAAGGCTAATAAGGATTATTCTAAAAATCTCTTGGTGCAACAAGTGCTGAGCCTTTGTGCTCAAGACAGTGTAGCAACACAGCCGCTCTGCTCCACTGCTGAACTGAAGACCCACAGCACAACGCTAATTGAACCAATCGATGCACAGTAATATTGTTTTGTAAGATTTGTCCTTTATACCAGACTAACACCCATTAAACTGATATTTATAAAAGCATGAGTAAGAAAAAAAAGTGAACAATTAATTAGTAAAATAGATTATAAAATATGTAATAAGTCAATTGTTTCAAAAATCAAGTTGCTAAGCTTAATATATTCACTTTCAGTTTTTTACCATTAATGTTGTTCCTTGTATTGATTTGGTATATTATATAGTAGTACAGATGATATTTTCCACTTTACCTTAAACTCATTTGCACTTTAGTGCTATTCTATACACATTCAACACCATCATTGTTTATCTTGTCCTCATCAGTCTTTAAACTGTGACATTAAAGTGTGTGTTGCCCTAATCTGGGCTCATGTTTCTCAGGCAGACCACAAGCTAGTGATGTTAAAATCTAAATGAGTGTTGTCTAATGCAATGCACACAAGTCCTAAACAGTCTGGGACAAAGAAACGACTACTAAGGTTTGTATCAACCTCATAATTTATTTAAATATATTTTATTTAAATATTAATTTATAATTCCACATCAGCTAATATCATATAACAAACACTTTTTCTTTATAGTTGATATATTTAGTATTTACAATATTTACATATTGCACGTTAGCTGGAATGTTTATACATTTAATGTACAGAAAGACTAATGACATTAGCTTGAATACATATACCACACTCAACTGAGTTTCAGAAAAATGCTGTTGGTCTTTTACAGAATGTAAACTATAACCAGCACTTCATAAATCGCCTCGGCTCAAGAGATAATGTCTTGCAAAGACAAAAAGGCAAGAAAATTGTCATGCAATTTATAATTCAATTCATGGGATACAATATGACCCCAGCATTTAAACAATTGTGATTGCAATGGTCCAGAAATTTGTAATGTAAGCCTTGTTTGTCAAGTAATAACCAGTGCTGAGTCTACATGTTAACAAAAATATGACCCAAAAAGGCAGACTTTATAAAAGTAGCTCTATTTTTGTTTTATGAAAAGAAAAGAAAGAAAAAAAATTCTTTTTGGCAGCGGAACACTGGGAGTTTATCTTGTTTTCTACTACACACATATCAATTATCGATTGTACCAACATAAATCGGTACAATGTTCTTAGGATTGCTGTATGTCTGCAAACAATGCTGACAACATACAAAACACATGAAGAATCGATGGAAGTAATCCATTAATCTGCAAAAATAAACCTTTGTTCACAATGAAGGATGAGTGATATAAATGTTTTCAGTTCAGTATTGTTTCCCTGTTGTTCTCCAAGGCACTTTTTCTTGGTTCTTGGGACTTCTCTGATTACACTGAAACCTGAAATATAAAAGAACAACATTTAGTGGTGTTTTGCAACATATGGAATTCTGTATGAGAGTGGTATATTAAATGCTGAGATGAGAATCATTTGTTGCAGATACACATTATCACAGGTACTAGAGGTGTATAGACACAGATGATGTGTGACATGTGGGTTATTGGTTTATGCATGGATTATACAGTGTTCTAAGTAACAGGCAATGTTCATGTTAACCCTTGCACTATTCTTGATCTGGCCAGAGGTGATTGCTGGAAAAAAATAAAATAAATGTCTCTCTTTTTTTTTGTCTGTGTGATTGCTTTATTTCTTTTGTTCCACATCAACCTCGCCTTTAGGTTATAGATGTAACAGTCACTTTCTAAATCGCATCAGAGCTATACAGCATGTTATACATCCCTGAATAAATGATGTTGGTGCTTCATAGAAAACATGTCATCTGCAGTTAGTTCATGGAAGCCTGGATTGATTCATACTATTACAAACAGCTTGTCACATGATTATTTTTAAGTCAATGACAATTATTCCATAATGAAGATTATACCATTATTATTCTCCACATTACATTTCCCCTTTCAAAAAGGGGACAGCTCATGTTTTGTCTACTTAATTTGTATAAAACGCATGTTAAGTATATTAAACAAATAACTACCAGCGGCAATTGATTGAATAGGATGTTTCAAGTTTTAATAAATTACCCAAATCTTAGCTGATGAAGCACGGGCATTAAAAAAATATTGTGACGGTGGGTGGTGTGAAAGAATAATTAGGTTGTTTACATTTTTGAAAGGTAAAACCCTATTGAAAATTACGATCAGAAACGCTGCTTGTTTTTTCCTTGTGATTGTGAACAAAACATTATTTTGGCTCAGCACTGTAGCTGTTTGAATGAACGGCTTTAATACTGAGAGACAACATTCTTTCAAATGCATAAGCAGCTTTATTTATGATTAGAATTCATATGATAAAGATCTCTTATCTGTTTCAAAATCTGGCTGATGTTTCTGTATGTTGAGCACACTCACCTTAAAGCTAACCCTCCATGCACCTTGGACTCCCTGCTAACCTCGTGAGTAGTCTGGCACATCTTTTGTAATCTAAACAAAAAAGGAAGATAGTTTAGTTTATAATTCTGCATTTGAAATGCAAACAAACAAAAGTGAGGGGTTAGACAATAGCACTGCAAGTCCCAAATTGTGTGGCAGCAAAAGGTAGTGTGGATTGCACTTAGCATAGAAAGTTGTGAGAACTATTACAAGCAAGTGTTTTAAATCATCCCCGCCAAAACAAATGTGATGAAATTTCTTTATCAGCTAAATAAAACTAAATACTGTGGTTTTATTTAATTGACGAGAAATGCTTTATACCTTAAGTTAAATCAAAGCTCAATTACTGAAATCATCATACACACATTTGACATGTTTATAGTGCTTACATTGTCAGATCAGTTTTTTCTCATTTCTATTTTAGGGTGGTGAAACTTACATGCTGGTATTGTGCAGTCTCTGGTATTATGATAGAGCCTGTAAAAGTGTTTGCTGCACTTTGGACTAAAGTAAAGAGGACCTGGGAAGAAAGAACAGGGATTATCTGTCAGTTGATAAAACTATCACAGTTAACATGATTATATCCATGTGAGTTTACATGAGCTTCTCAAATTCTGCAAAACTGTTCTTGCAATATCTGCTACATAACAAGAGATGCATATATACACGTGTGTGTGCGCCTGTGTGCTTGTATATGTACATGAGTACTATTCAGACACTTACCAGTTAAGTGTTTCAAAAACTTTTCCTTTGTTCTGAGATCTCTGGGAAATATTTCTGTGAAAAAATGAGGATAAAAACATTGATTGTTGATTTATTGATTGTTTTAGACGAAATACCGATTAGGCTATTGGTCGAAATAATACACTTTTGATAACAAAACACTGAATTCGTCATGACTCCCCTACAAAAACTCTTGCTACTCACTAGTGCGTTGTTGGAAACGCAGTTTTTATAATGACTTAATATTTCTCTTGAAATGCCAGGAAGCTTTGCAACTGCTTGCTTGTGAAGGAGCAGCTGAATAGTGATGAGCTACTTCTTGCTGAGTTACTGTATACATGAAACAAATCAACGGTATTGATTATTTTATAACAATACAACTGAAGATTAATCTTAAATAATAACCTTAAAAGATATTAGTATGTCGAATGTGACTGCGTATGTGTGGGTATATATATATGTAGGTAGATTAGATACCGATTTTTGTGTACTTCATCTGTTACCTAGTTTGCTGTAAATGCTTTGGCAATGGGAAACTTGTCTAACCCTGTCATGACGATAAAGCTCTTTGAATTGAAGAACATAGACACAGATAGACATACACTGATTATTAGCATTGCCAGACTTGAATTGAGCCTACTTTCAATTCAATACATAAGCCAATCGATAGAAACAAAGATCTGTATCCACTTACCAATAACGTGCTCGGCCTGGGAGGACGTGTAGTCGTGATCCGGGCCGGGCTGGGAGGAGCGGCCGCGCTTGCGCGAGTGATGGAGCAGCCCGGTGTCCTGCTCCGCCCGGTCCTGCCTCAGCCGCGCCACCGTGTCCATGACCAGCCTGAACAGCGCGCTGCTGTCCTCGGTGTCCTCGGTGTCCTCTTTGCAGTACCCAGCAGTCAGCAGTAATAGCATGAGTCCCAGAAAGAGAGGCGATCTCAGTCCGCTCATTGCTACTGAAATCGCTGGCTTTTATCACCCTGGAAAACACATGATCACAATGAGCGGCGTACACTGTTAATGTTGCAGCAGGCACAAGAGCAGCAAAGTCACAGCTGGATTATACATGTATAATCTTCGACTGTAAATACCGTGTTTAATGTGTGTTTACTAAGGTTTAAAAGTAAGACTGAATGCTTTATTGCTGTGCACAATGAACAACCTACATGCCGAACGATCCACCAGCTGTCCGGGCTAATCTTGCATTTTCAGAAACTTTGAGGTAATTAAGTTGCAAGCCTGCGCTTTTCTGCAAAAGTGCTCCACAGTGCAAACAACGACTGGAAAGACGATCCGGATCAAGACCCCAATTGAAAAAAAAAAAAACAACAACAATGAAAAAAACAATACAAATGAAAATGAAATTAAACAAAAGTACCTTTTTTCCCTTTCCTTCCAAAATGCGTGCTTGTGCGGCGGCCCGTATGTCCCACTGCGCTCGGGGATGAGAGCTGAATGTCCCGGAGCTCAAGGCGCTCTGCACAGGTACTGCACCGTCTTATATCTGTTTTATGGATGCAAGTGTAGGCATCGGGTGATTTTATCGACTTGAAAGTGGGTGGAAAATAATAAAAGTCCGCTTGGCAACTTTTTTTTTTTCTGTCTTGATGAAGTTTCTCGCAGGTCTCTTGGCAGAGGCTGGCTCACTTTTCCTCCTCGGGTGCAGACGTAAGGAGCAGTCCCTTGTGGATCAGCCCGGCATGTCTTTCATTAGAATCGCGTTAAGAACCCTCTCGGAAAAAAACATTTTATTTTCCCGATCATCAGCCCATTCCTTGTTAACCTTGTTTTCTTCCCTCTCCTGCTCTCACTTCTTTCGTCAGTCCGTATAAATGGGAAACATACGTATTTACCAGGAAGTTTTTTTTTTTTTTTAATTATTATTAGTTCCTTAAACGGGAATGCCTGATGTCCAACATGAACATTAAGAGATCATGCAGGTTAAATGGTCGTTATCTCTTTATTTTCCTGTAGAGGATGCTGCGATCGATACGAACTTCATGTCTCACCAGGCAATGACTGGAAATCCAAACAGTAAATTTAATTAGGAGCAATTATGGTAAGTACTAGCATTTGTTAGGGAAAGAGAGAGAAAAAAAGAAAAGAAACACAGCTTCTGGTGTAAGACCATTCACAGCAGAGGGATATCCTTCAGTCTGCACAAACCGGACTGAGAAGAGGGATATATATATACTGCGAGCTTCTGCCAAGAAAGGTTGTGTTTGCTTACATTCAATACCACTCCCTTTGAGTAAAGAATGGGGGAAAGCATGGTGCAATTCAGTGTCAGCCTTTTTTCTTTTCTTTTCTTCATTTGCCTTTGCTTTAGTTTGGGGGGTACGTCATGCTCATGCACAGGAACTTACTTACTTGCTATATTTACCACCGCTTTCGTTTCTATTTCAGCCTTTTATAAAATCACTGAAAGCAGGGAGCTTTTCCCACACGGCTTACCAGTGGCTGCATGTCAAACATGTAAACAGCATGCAAGCCATCCCAGCACAACACTGCCACTTAGCGAATTAAACCAAAAACACCAGCTGGAAAACTGATACTGCAGTTAGAGATGCCCGAGCAACATGTCAGTGTTGCTGGTCCGTTATAGTGCTGTGCTTTGGGTTAACAATGTCCATGATGCACTTCCAATCAGGCTGGCATGTAAGAGGAAACCTAGTTGATAGATGCTGATAATACATTGTTGTCCCACTTATTTAGATGTAATGAAAAGGTCAGAGCTACAATCTTCAAGGAAGTTTTGTTAGTTTTTTTTGTTTTCAGAGCTTGTGTGTGTGATAATTGTGTTCAGCTCTGTTGATAGAGTTGGTAACTTGCTTGGGGGTCAATTGTTGGAGCTGTTATTGTAAGGCCGGTGCTGAAAGGATAGCGCCCAGCTGCACACCTTTACTCAAACCCCGTTTATAATGAAGCCGATGACAAATCCCAGCCCTCTCCCCACACCACACAAAGAAGAGGGACTGCGTTCCTCTTATTTATTTGTTGTTGTTTTTTAAAGTGAGAAACGTATTGAAAATGGATAGATAGCCCTCAATTCAAATTCCCTTTAAACACTAATTGACTGACTGCATTAAGGTATTTAGAAAGGCTGTTTGCCTAAACTTCTTGGAAAACTGACAGTGGAAAAAACAGCAGCAGCCCATTTTATTCCTGGTATTGTGGCACTGACCACAAAATGAATTTTCATAAATTAACCCCTCCCCACCCCCTCTGTCTCGCACACACACTGTTTATTTTACAACAACTGCACTGATATCTACAGTTATGTATATTATCAAATTGTTAAATTGTGAGTACAGTGTCAATCTGAATAATCATTTCTATTTACCTGTATTCTCAGAATGGGGAACTGATATACTAATATACTGCTAAAATAGCAACATTTCAAGATTGAAGCAAATATTAAGATTGTTGATGCAGATTCAATTATGTAGTCATTTGTTATAAGTTGGACAAGGTAACCATATTCAGTCAGTAAAAGCAGCAGAATATATTTTTCATAGCTTATTAAGAATACTCAGACAAGCTTGGTAATACTTAGTTCCCCTCCTTCTGAAGCACATACATGTCATCTCAACTTCCAGTTTAAGAAGAATGTGTGCCTTTCCAGATGCAGTACACTGGCTCATAGGCAAATTGGTTACATGACATGCTGAGACAGTTGTGTCTCATGAGATATTACAGGCTTCTTTTGTATGTATAATTGTAGAGTACAAGTAACTTGCCATATAAAGTTATTCGTGACAAGCTTGCAAACCTGATGAACATTTCCAACTGCACTTTCCTGTGGTCTTCCAAAAACAACACAAAGTCTTAAATAATATGTGATCAGAGCATTGCAGGTCACACCAGCTGCACAGAGACACCATCTGACTCAGGACTTTTTTTTTTTTAATTATTGATTAGTTAGTCATATCTCTTGCACTATACAATAGTTATAAAGGACAATGGTTTGCAAGACAATTATGGAATGCACAAACCTACATACACACAACGCTAAGAAAATGTTCTGTTGTTTTAGTGGCCACTTGCATGAAGTAATTTTCAACCAGAAAGTGACATAAATGCTATATGTTGTGGCAATCTAACATTTTACATTGATATTACATTTAATTAAATAGGGATCAAAACTATTTTTGCTGGATGTTGTAACGTTTGCAGAATAAGGATTCTCCGGGAACGTCCATTATTGTCTTTGGAAAAGGTCTGCAGTTTGTCATTTACAGCCCTTAGGTGAAGAAGAAATAAGGAAAACATTATCACAGGGGAGGTTTATTTTTGTGGAAGGTCACGGCCTCCCCAAAAGAACTTAAATAAATATTTGTCTTATTTTGAGTGAGTACCTGAATTCTACTCTGATACTTCAGTGTGTTCCTAAATGTTTAAAGGTACTCTCTTCAGGATTTTATCAGCTGGAAAACGGGAAATACATATAACATGATAGACATTTAAGTTTCTTTTTTTTTTTTTTTTTTACCGATTAAACATTGTTATTACACAACCTAATAATGCATGTCCTTTAAAAGTGGACTGTAACACAAACCAAGTTTTTCTTACCCAAGACGCAAATAACAATACATTTCAAATGTCTCCTCAAACTGTCCTATCAGGCAAAGTTTTTAAACTCAGGGTGAATAAAACCAGAACAGTGATAAGGTGCAAAAAAACATCTTATATTAAGTTGCTCCTTATTTTATTCCCTTAAACTGCTGCACTCATACATGAACTGTTCAGTGTTTTATGCAGCTGGCCAAGGACATCTGCTTTAACATTCAGCCCATCATTTTGGCATAGCTTATTAATTCACAAAGGCTGCAAAGATAAACATTAATTGAACATATATTTTACCTGGTAATGCTCATACAGTTTTTAAACGAATTACATAAATGCACAAAGAAACCGGCAAGGCTCTTCCTGTTTATTCAATTAAAACAAGTTGCATACCTAAACCTGTATGTCATGCTCTCAGAAGTAAACTGGTATGCCATTAACTGATCAAGATTTTTTCTTTTGCATTATATGTCTATATACTGTATATACAGTTAGGTCCATAAATATTGGACAGTGACACAATTGTCATCACAATGGATTTGAAAGGAAACAATCAAGGTGTGTTTGAAGTGTAGACTTTCATCTTTAATTTGAGGGCAGTTACATCCAAACTGGGTGAACGGTGTAGGAATTACACCCATTTTTATATGTGGTCCCCCAATTTTATGGGCTTAAAAGTATTTGGACAAACTAACATAATCATGAATTAAATTGTGAGTTTCAATACTTGGTGGCAAATCCTTTGCAGTCAATAACTGCCTGAAGTCTGGAACCCATAGACATCACCAGATGCTGGGTTTCTTCCCTGGTGATGCTCTGCCAGGCCTGCACTGCAGCTGTTCTTGGGGTGTTGTTAAATAAGTAAGTTAACCACCCGATAACATTGTTTGAAATTAAGGGTGTAGATACTTTTGAGTACAATTATTTATGTTAACTGTAAATTTTCATCTATTTCAAGAAGGAAATCATATTGAAAAAGAGATGAGGAGACCATTTATCACATTCTAATCATCAGAGTGGTAGCTGATTTGCTGATTGCAGCTCCTGTAACCTAACATTATAATGTGGCAAATGAGAGCAATAAGGAATCCCTTCTAATAATAAATTATGATATGATTTGGCATACAATGTACACTCACCTAATGGATTATTAGGAACACCTGTTCAATTTCTCATTAATGCAATTATCTAACCAACCAATCACATGGCAGTTGCTTCAATGCATTTAGGGGTGTGGTCCTGGTCAAGACAATCTCCTGAACTCCAAACTGAATGTCTGAATGGGAAAGAAAGGTGATTTAAGCAATTTTGAGCGTGGCATGGTTGTTGGTGCCAGACGGGCCGGTCTGAGTATTTCACAATCTGCTCAGTTACTGGGATTTTCACGCACAACCATGTCTAGTATTTACAAAGAATGGTATGAAAAGGGAAAAACATCCAGTATGCGGCAGTCCTGTGGGCGAAAATGCCTTGTTGATGCTAGAGGTCAGAGGAGAATGGGCCGACTGATTCAAGCTGATAGAAGAGCAACTTTGACTGAAATAACCACTCGTTACAACCGAGGTATGCAGCAAAGCATTTGTGAAGCCACAACACGTACAACCTTGAGGCGGATGGGCTACAACAGCAGAAGACCCCACCGGGTACCACTCATCTCCACTACAAATAGGAAAAAGAGGCTACAATTTGCATAAGCTCACCAAAATTGGACAGTTGAAGACTGGAAAAATATTGCCTGGTCTGATGAGTCTCGATTTCTGTTGAGACATTCAGATGGTAGAGTCAGAATTTGGCGTAAACAGAATGAGAACATGGATCCATCATGCCTTGTTACCACTGTGCAGGCTGGTGGTGGTGGTGTAATGGTGTGGGGGATGTTTTCTTGGCACACTTTAGGCCCCTTAGTGCCAATTGGGCATCGTTTAAATGCCACGGCCTACCTGAGCATTGTTTCTGACCATGTCCATCCCTTTATGACCACCATGTACCCATCCTCTGATGGCTACTTCCAGCAGGATAATGCACCATGTCACAAAGGTCGAATCATTTCAAATTGGTTTCTTGAACATGACAATGAGTTCACTGTACTAAACTGGCCCCCACAGTCACCAGATCTCAACCCAATAGAGCATCTTTGGGATGTGGTGGAACGGGAGCTTCGTGCCCTGGATGTGCATCCCACAAATCTCCATCAACTGCAAGATGCTATCCTATCAGTATGGGCCAACATTTCTAAAGAATGCTTTCAGCACCTTGTTGAATCAATGCCACGTAGAATTAAGGCAGTTCTGAAGGCGAAAGGGGGTCAAACACAGTATTAGTATGGTGTTCCTAATAATCCTTTAGGTGAGTGTATATACTTGTTCAGGGAGCTGTTCCTATACTAATGGATTTATTAGTCTATCAAATAGAGGTCTTTATATATTCTTTTTTTTTTTTTAAATCAATAGAGCTTTGCATCGTTGTAAACTGCAAGTATTGAAAATAAATAGTTTTAGGACAACACACCTAAGTTTGTTCTGGAGAATAGTGTGGAGCCTCTGTACGGAAGGATATTTACTTGTTATAGGTTTAGCATTCCAAACAGATTAGGATATATAACATTGGTCTCACTCATTGGTCTCACTCAACTTTTGCCGGGGATTAGACTCCACATATGCAATATTTCTGTCTGGTTTATCTATTTACATATTATGACATGAATAAAAGAAAAAAAGATATTTAAATATTTTAAAACATTTTCCTAGAGAATGTTTAACCTCATAACCATAAGCGTTGCTTATCTTGCATGTGTTCTGTATGATTATTTTGTTATGTTTCTTATTGCCTTATAATTAGCCAGGATATTACACCACCAGGAATGGATTTTACTAGAGCAATATCTCAGCACCTAAAATAACTCCTTAAAATGTTCGAGATAAGCCCAACTGCTTGTTTGAAACTTTCTTGGTTGTTGTAAAAGTAGTGATTAATCATTTTTACTGAACTGCTTCTTTTAAAAAAAACTGGGGTGAGGTCTGGGCTAATCCAAACAGTTTTTAACCCAATAATGAACTGCAAAGAAATACACGGAGGCATGATGGATAAGCACTGTGAAAAACAAACACAGTTTTGAAGTTTGTCTCGTGTTCAATTACCAATTCTGTCCCACCATTGTGATTTGGCAACATGTAATAACAAATTTGTTCTGATTGCAGTTCACATATCTTGGAAGAAATAATCATGCCATTCATGGGGAAAATACCAAACTATCTAATATGTTTAGAAAAGTTGTAATGGTATCAGCTATTTACTCTGAAATACATTATTAACAATTGCTGCAATACCATAGTAAATATTAAATAACATGCAGTGGCTCTCAGAAGTATTCACCCCCCCTCCCCCCACCAACATGAAATCAGAATGGATTTAATCTGTTTTTGCCACAGAAAATGTCAATAATCTCAAAGTGAAAAATATAAATCTGCAAATTGTTGTAAATTAATCATAAATACAAAACAGAAAATAATTGAATGCATAAGTAATCACCCCTTCAGTCAATATTTGGTAGAGGCACCTTTGGCAGCAATTACAGCCAAGAGTCTCTGTGGATAAGTCTCTACCAGCTTTGCACATCTGGACACAGCATTTGTTGCCCATTCTTCTCTGCACAATTGCTCAAGCTCCATCAAGTTGCATGGGGACCTTTGGTGAACAGAAATTTTCAACTCTTTCCACATATTCTCAATTGGATTGAGGTCCGGGCTTTGACTGGGCCAGTCCAGGACATTGACCTTTTTTAAGCCCCTCCAGTGTGGCTTTGGCTGTGTCCTGCTGGAAGATAAATCTTCTCCCAAGTCACAGGTCTCTTGCAGACTTCAGCAGGTTTTCTTCCAGGATTTCTCTGTACTTTGCTGCATCCATTTTACCCTCTATCTTTACAAGGTTTCTAGGTTCTGACACAGAGAAGCATCCCCATAGCATGATGTTGCCACCACCATGCTTCACGGTAGGGATGGTGTTCTCAGGATGATTTGCGGTGTTAGGCTTGCGCCAAACATAGCGCTTAGAGTTGAGGCCAAAATGCTCTATATTGGTCTCATCAGCCCATATAATCTTCCTCCACTTGGTCTCAGAGCCTCCCATATGTCTTCTGGCAAACTCTAGCCTAAATTTGATGTGAGTTTTTTTCTGTCCCATAAAGGCCACTTTTGTGAAGCACCCCGGGCTATTGTTACAGTCTGCACAGTGTCTCCCAGCTCAGATGTGGATAACTGTAACTCCTCTAGAGTTGCCATATGCCTCTTGGTGGCCTCTCTGACTAGTGCCCTTCTCACCCGGATACTCAGTTCTGTTCTTATATCCTACTCCTGATTGGTGCTGTTGAAGAACCTTAATCCGGATTTGCATTGAATGTTCCTTCATCTTCATGATGTAGTTTTTGTTAGGAATTGTACTAACCAACTGTGGGACCTCCCAGAGACAGGTGTATTTAACCTGAAATCATGTGACACACCTTTACTGCACAGAGGTGGACTCCATTCAACTAATTACATGACTTCTAAAGACAATTTGTTTAATCACAGCTCAATCAGGTGTGTCATAGCAAAGAGGGTGATTACTTTTGCATTCAAGTATTTTCTGTTTTGTATTTGTAGTCAATTTAGAACAATTTGCAGATTATATTTTTTACTTTGACATTATGGACATTTTCTGTGTTGATCAGCGGCAAAAACTCCTGATTAAATCCATTCTAATTTCATGTTGTAACACAATGACATGTGGAAAAGTTCAAGGGGGGTGAATACTTTTGAGAGCCACTGTACTGTAGCACATGTCTTAACATTTTTCTCAACATTGCTAGTTTGGAAAAATATAGGATTTGCATATCCTGGAAATCCATTTGATGGAGTTTCAGGAACACACCAAGGAATTATATTACACTCGCAAATGTCTTGAAGTAAAACACAGTTGGCACTTTTGAATTCAGTTCTTCAATACACAAATTAATTTCCCTGAACATCACATTCATCTCCAGGAAACCAAAATGTGACAATGTATTAAGCCATGAAATTCAAATGGATCAGAAAGTATCCTACCTTTATCAAATTACTTATATGTATGTATGTAAAATTAAATTAAACAAAACAATAATTTTACTACTGCTTGAAGCCAACCCAGTGGTGAGAATAAGCACCCTTTAAATCATGGAAAATGTCCAAAGCATTTGTTAGTTGCTTAATCGCTGGATTTATTGCTTTACCTATAATTGTCCAGCAGCATTGAGATGCTGTTATACCATGCCACACTATGCAATAAAATGGCTCATTTTCCAAACTTCCAATTTTAAAGTCACATATCCCTTTCATTCTTAATGACTTAATGGATATTCTATATTATAATGTAACTTGAAAAACAAGAATAAAATATGTTTAAACAAGCACAGAATTGGACACTGAATGTAGATGAACTTAAAAAACTTAAGGTATAAACTACCGACTACCAACAGTGAATACAAATGTAACTTACAAAACAGACTACAAGATATAGGAAACAATTGTATACTGTACATTTGTAAAAACTGTGTTTTACACATCTTAAGTATAGTATAATACTTAAGCTTGAAATTACTCCGTTCTTTATAATATGTATAATTCAGATGCCTCAATACACTGCTACACCACACAGGTACCATACAAAATTCAAATTCAAAATTAATTTGATGCAAGCAATGATTTATTTACAAGTGATAAACTGTGGCATATAAGCTGTAGTGGTCCTGATGGGACACATTCTCTACAAAGAAATCCATTCTTTCCCCACAGATGCATTGATATCTTATTCTTATGTGGGTGGGTCCCTTGAGTCAATGCTTGTGACAGCAGTACTCCAGTTTCATGCATGCTAAGCAAAAATGCTGCTGGCTTCCATTACAAATTGTTTTCTTATTTACAGCTTCACAGTTGCAGTTTGCAGAAGAAAAAAAAATATAGAGGGGAAACATGAAATAGCAATTGCTTTGAAAATAGGCACTTACACTCTGGAAATAACACTTATATCACACTATAATCTCGAAATCCTGAATGTATTATCTATATTGTTATTTTAACTTCTGTTTTGTATTTGTAATCAATGTAGAACAATTTGCAGATTATATTTTTCACTTTGACACTTTCTGTGGCAAAAACTCCTCATTAAATCGATTCTGATTTCATGTTGTAACACAATGACATGTGGAAAAGTCCAAGGGGGGTTGAAGAACCTTAATCCGGATTTGCATTGACTGTTCCTTCATCTTCAAGATGTAGTTTTTGTTAGAAATTGTACTAACCAACTGTGGGACCTCCCAGAGACAGGTGTATTTAACCTGAAACTATGTGACACACCTTAACTGCACAGAGGTGGACTCCATTCAACTAATTATATGACTTCAAAAGACAATTTGTTTCACCATAGCTCAATCAGGTGTGTCATAGCAAAGAGGGTGCTTTCTTTTGCATTTAAGTATTTTCTGTTTTGTATTTGTAATCAAGTTAGAACAATTTTCAGATTATATTTTTCACTTTGACATTATGGACATTTTCTGTGTTGATCAGCGGCAAAAACTCCTGATTAAATCCATTCTAATTTCATGTTGTAACACAATGACATGTGGAAAAGTCCAAGGGGGGTGAATACGTTTGAGAGCCACTGTACTGTAGCACATGTCTTAACATTTTTCTCAACATTGCTAGTTTGGAAAAATATAGGATTTGCATATCCTGGAAATCCATTTTATGGAGTTTCAGGAACACACCAAGGAATTATATTACACTCGCAAATGTCTTGAAGTAAAACACAGTTGGCACTATAACAATATTATCTATATTGTTATTTTAACTTGCATTATATTAATATTAAGTCTGGTTTATTTTTTGTGTTTCCAGGAAGACTTGTCAAAGAGAAGCACTGCACTGCACTGGTTGTATTGGTGTTTTTAAGGAGATCTATGAGCCATTCATTTTCTACTACTGTAATTCAGCTTTAAAACATATAGTCCTTCCACTTAAACTGATCTGAACAATAATTGAGCAATCAGCACATTCTACAGTAAAAAAAAAATCTCCCAGCTATGAGGAAAAAATACAGTCATTTAATAATAAGAGCCACTTAAAAAAGAAAAAGGACATCAAAATGCATTTCTTTGGCCAACTATAGCAATATCTACCTGGCGTACTGTACACTGATGGTTAAAACACAGCCTGTGGGGAATATTGAGCAAAAACATCAGCTACTGGCTAAATATACTAGTCCTTAAAAAATAAGTGCAATTATGGCCATTCTATTCCAAATTTAGTTCAGTTTATTTTTAACATTTGTATGTGGTTAATTTTACAGAAATCAATCCACATTTGTTTCTTCATATTATTTGTTAATCTATTCCAATTAAAATAGCTCCTGAGTATTCTCTATGATGTTCACTGCCAGGAAGTGAACAGAGGAATCTAGTTAGTGGCACTCAAAGCCACACAATTCCACTGGAGAGAATGTAGACCTTTAACCCATAAAACACTAATACATTCTGGGCTACACTTACTCTGTTTCACATCTGAGAAGTGAGAAATGGGAACAAGCGATTACCACAGCAAAGCCTTGTCTACGGCAAAGCAACAATTTAAAGAGCAGCAGGACATTAATCACAGTTGCAGAAGGCCATCGGGAATCACAGTACTTGTCTGAAGATCTGGTAGTCTTTGGGGAAGATGTCAGTGTCCTTGACAACCAAGACCCTTTCCACAGCAAGAGGTATCTTTACAGAATAGAGGTGGGCTGGCCCAAAACATTGGGTCACATTATAAACACATATCTCAGCATTTTGTCTAGAAAACTAGAGGAGAGAGAATAACTGAACTCTATAATGGAAGCTTCCATGAAATTGAGGTATTGTATCAGGTAGTGCATACATCTAGTTCATGCACACAAACCAAAGAGTGGCTATAAATTGATGTTGGGGTAACGTATGTATATCTCAGTACCATTAACATGTGGAAGCTCACACAACTGGCCATAGACATAGCAAATCAAATGTTATTTTAATAAATACAAAGTGTTAGGTAGAAGATAAGAATATGATGAAAATATTCAAAATGGCCAGAGTAGGACTGTCTTCATGAAAATATATAAGAATGAATCCAGAGAAGAACAAATCAAGAAGATGCCAAAATGGAATGAAGGCCCATATGCTTGCATGATCTCTAATATTGTAGTTACCCATTTACCCAGTTACCCTGAGTAGAAAGTATGTTCCAGTTATTTCAGGATTGAGGACAGAAGCCCTTTCTATAATACAGAATTGCAGGTGTACACATCAAACAGTGAAACTGTCTCTATAGCCATCATTATAGTAGAACAAATGTAACAGTATACGCAAAAAGTAATGGCAACAGATATCCCTCAATTGCCTCTTTAATGGATACTGAAATGAAAGACAAACAGCTAACAACTGTAGAAGAAATAAAACTAAATATGGGATATGTTTAAAATGTATGAATGGTATTATTGGTATTTGGAATAGAGTAAATATATATCCCTTAACTGATATTCTACATAGATCCGACAGCATAGTTTTAGTAAAACTATGTTTCAGTTTATGTCTATGTAAAATTTGTATTTCTAAGTCAAAGCTTTCAAATTCCAAAGTTTGCACAATGAAAAGAATGTAAAGGCCATAAACCTTTAGTGACTGAGTACCTAACCAACAACTTAAATGAAAAAAGGGATTGCTACATGGATATGTTTTGCTTATTCTGATTTATTATGTGATCAGTTAACTTTTGAAAATTGAATTGGAAACAGTCTCATTCTTGAGTGAATTGGACCACATGCCCTAAATGACACTGACCTTTATCAAGGAACAAAACATCAATGTCTGGGAGAAAATGGGATGAGAAAGATCTGGATGGATGAAGGTAAGAAGATGGTTTGTGTCTTGAACATTGGGTAGATAAGGACAATTTGCCATTTGTGATGCTCTGTAGTAATGAAAATCAATCTAATCCCCCCATATTTGTGTTCCTGTGTTTGTGTAGCAAATATCATTATATCGCCTAATAATTACCACAATAAACAAATAAACATTAGAAAATGTAATATGTTTATTTAACATTTGTCAAAAGTATAGAATCCAGATTTCCAAGTCCAAGTCATGCATTTACAGTCAAAGAGATTCAAAGGATGGGACATAGCCACTTACTTGAAGGATAATGTGCTGTGAAATGATAACAGTTTTTTACACTTGGTTACATGCATTGCTCAATACTGAGTTCACTTTTTCAAAACTCTTCACACAGTTTTCTTTACCAACATGCAGCTTGGCACAAGAGTTAATCTCACATCCAAAAAGCACTAAAAGTACCAAATCACTTCATACATGTCTCAAAATCAACTAATTATACCATATCACAAGCAACAGTTCTCCCAACAAGAACACTTTGATATTTTACATAAACAAACATTCCTTTACAAAACAAGAATAGCTCCTCTTTACTGTATAGAATGTACTGCAGTATGTGTTACAGGAATAAACCAGAAATTCTGCAATATGCTTCAATATGCTTAATTTTTGCAATTGTTTTGTAATTTCAAAATACACAAAATGAAACTAGTTATTCCAGTACTGTAATACAACAAAATGTGTTCACTATACATATACATAGGATATCTACCAATCGATATACAGATATAGATATATAGTAATGCTAGTCAACCCTGTGTTCTGCATTTGGCCACAAGTTCTCATCCACATCACACCTTATGTCCTCTCTTACAATACACCTGGGAAAGAAACTCTTTGCATGCCTGACCCATCCCTGGCAATCTTCTGCAGATATCTCCAGGCATTCAGCATGCATTGCATCCAGGAGGGACATCTGATCATGTAGACGGTGGTCATAAACTTTCCACCTCCATGAGGAAAATAATTCCTCTATGGGGTTGAGGAATGGAGAGTAAGGTGGGAGGAAAAGTGACACCAGCCTGGGATGGGCTGCAAGCCACTCTGTGACTGCTAGGGTGAAATGCTACATTGTCCCATACAAATACAAAGGTTGGCATATTTCACCTCACTTGTCCTCTTTCACAATCCTTCCTTGAAGTCATTCAGGAATGAAATGAGGCTCTCTGCATTGTATGGCCCAATTAGCGGTTTATGTAACAGCAATCCATCAGAGGATATTGCTGCACACATTGTGATGTTGGCACCCCTCTGGCCTGGGACATCCACTGTTGCTCTTTTCAAACCAGCCTCATCCACAACGATGAATATGTGGGGTGTTGGCATGACATCAAGCTCCATGACTCTCTAAAATAAATCTACAAGGCAACATAAGAGTTTCACTATTACAGTACATTACATTATACCTAAAAACATGTCTATGTGTGTTGTGCCCTGTTAGGTTTAGTTCAAAACCAGTCCTGTATTGTATAGACATGTTACCTGGACATATTGGTACCCAAGTTCTTTGATATGATCAGAGTTCATCTCAAAGGGGACAGTGTACATCTGCTTCATCCTGACTTGATGCTTGTTCAGCACTCTAGCAATAGTTGTCATGCTTAAACTTTGAACATTTCCAAATGTAATGTTGTCTGCCAACACTGTCTGAAATCTCTCTGAGTTTTATGGAGTTGCTGGTGATGTTCAGCAGTGAAATGCCTACCTCTCCCCCTGTGGGAGGTACCCGCTGGGTCCTAAAGCAGAAAAACAAACACAATTACACACAAGTGGTTCTGGAGGGTTTGCTCAATTTACTACTATAATATGTAGTTCAGTCTCACAATAGATGCCACTGCTGCAATTGAGCATTGCAGCCTTTCTCATTGATAGACCATGATTTGTGACATGATCAATTATAGCAGCCCTAATCTGATCTGAGACTACAGGTTTTGGTCTTCCTCTCAGTCGTCTTCCAATACGCATATGTACTCCTCTCCATCTTCCTCTGTCAATCACTTCTCTCTCTCTGGCTGGGTCCTTGTTTACATTAACAAAAACATTCCAAAGATGTCCCCTTTTGTGTAGATGGTAATGAAATAAATAATAATAAAAAAAACACCTGGGTTGGTCTTCAGCTAAAATGGGAATCAGTTGGGGTTGGTCTAAATTTTATTTTCATTTTATATATATATATACACACAGTACCATTCAAAAATTTGGGGTCACTTTAGAAACTTTGTTAATGTTGTAAGTGACTATTGTAGTTGGAAACGGCTGATTTGTAAAGGAATATCTACTCAGGCGTACAGAGGCCCATTATCAGCAACCATCAGTCCTGTGTTCCAATGGCACGTTGTGTTTGCTAATCCAAGTTTATCATTTTAAAAGGCTAATTGGTCATTAGAAAACCCTTCTGCTATTATGTTAGCACAGCTGAAAACGGTTGTGTTGGTTAAAGAAGCAATAAAACTGGCCTTCTTTAGACTAGTTGAGTATCTGGTGCATCAGCAATTTGTAGGTTCAATTATGGGCTCAAAATGGCCAGAAACAAAGAACTTTCTTCTCAAACTCGTCAGTCTATTCTTGTTCTGAGAAATGAAGGCTATTCTGTGCAAGAAATTGCCAAGAAACTGAAGATCTCGTACAACGCTGATTATTAGTTGTGAAATGTGTGTATCTGTAACTTGCCCTGGTTAAGGGTGTCTGATAAGTAAATTCAAAATAATACAGCAAAAAATGTTGTTTGCAGTTACAAATCGGTAGTAAGAGTAATATGTTAAAGGATTAAAGTTGTGCCATTTAAAAGGCATATCTACTAGCACATATCTTGATGTTGATTACAATAATAATAATAAATAGCAAATATTTATTTGTATTGTTGCAAATGGAAAAGTTCCCTCAGGGTAACATAATGCTTGTCTGAATAAAATGTTATCTATACACATTTAGCAATTCCTAATATTTCTTAACAGAAACGTGTATTTATTATGCTGTCTCCAATCACGTAAAGCATAAAGAATAAAATAGACACAAAAGTCCTTTCCATGTAAGGCTCTATTGCTCTTAGTGTTGTTTTCTGCCTTTGTTTTGAAAATGAAACACAACACTATCCCACAATCACTCTGCACCTCCCACAACAGAGGACGGACTTCCTACAATGGCCAGGCTTTACAAAACTCCCTGGAACGCGTCCGAGGACGGCGTTTGGCCCGGCACGGACGCTTAAGCCAGTGGAAACGAGGCATTAGATAGCTGTGGGACAGGATCTTATGTTCTCGTGTAAACAGAGCCGTCCTGCACTGAACTAAGAGCCCTTGCAGTGGGTGAGGGGTCAATGACCATAGACTTTATTTAGGTAGGAGAAAACAAAGCACAGGAGGCTTTGTGAAAAGGTGGTATGGATGGCTAGTGCAAGTGTATAATTATATATTATTATTATTATTACTATTATATATTAATATATTATTTGTATTGCACCAAAGCAATGATTCGACTATTCGCATGACATTTTGTGGGAGGTGTATAAAACAACACTGACTGAGGGGGTTGAAACTGGAAGAGTGTGTATAGGTTCATTAGAAATATATGAAAACATTATATAAATTGTTTGAATGTAAACAAGTGTCAATGTAAACGAAACATGTTTTTAGTTGATTGTGAAAACCATCTAGGGGATATAGCAGCTGTTAGTATAATGCTGACTGGGAAAAAATGTTCTGTTCTTACACTTATGGGTGTATCCAGCTTCTCTGTAATCATTCTGTTGGTGGTCCACTTAAAGCTCATGTTCTGTCTGGTTCCTTGTAGTCATAGAGATCTACTTTTATCTGTTAATAATGAGAGAACACATGTGGGGCACATTTACAAAGTGCAACTCTGTTACTCAGAAAGGAAAGTAAGTATTTCAAGTTATTCTTGCAAAAACAGGTTAAGCCTCATATTTAGTTAACGATCACATACAAACTAATTAAACAAAAATTGTTTTGTGATTCAGACCAGAGAAATGTATTCCAAGTACTTGATAGATAGATAGACAAATAAATATCATATTCTGCACAGTACCATTATAAAGATATAATTTAATTAAATGTTTCTTGTTTTTTATATATTTATTTATATAGAAGGAGTAGGTTAAATACCACAGGTTATTTAGCATAAAGCAGAAAGCCAACTGGCCTAATACAGCTAACAGGCAAGGTCCTGTCCTGCATAAAATCCATTAAAAAAACAACAACATTACATTAAAAACAAACAAATCAGAAAGAGGAAAATTAAAAGTTAGGAAAGCTATTAGATCATGTGTCACTAAAAACAAATCACAAAGAGAAACTCACAATAAATATATATAACAAGAAGAGAGGGGCTGCAGGGTGCTATCTCGTGGAAGTCCCCAAAGAATGAGATAGTTTGGTGAAGGCTCGAAATCTGCTGGCTGCACCAGAAGCCTGGGCAGACCGATTCTGAGTTTTTCTTTGAAATCTGAGAAGCAGATTGATTGGACTTCCCCACAGCAAGTAGTGAATAGGCATTAGACACAACAGCTCAAGCTGGGTGCCACTGACGAACTTCTGTCAGAAGACCATACTGAGCGGTGATTAAGCCCCAGCAGCCAAGGGATGGCAGTGAAGAACTCCCACCACAGACAGGTACCGAGTCAGCGAGACAGGAGTTGTGGGATGGCAGTGACGAGTCCCCACAGAGACAACACAGAGCCGGTGTGCATGGAGGCCCAGCTGATGAGAAGGATATTCAGCCCGAGGACGAGCGTCAGGGGTACACGCAACAGCCAGGTGATGATAGCGAGCCTCCGCCTGAAGAAGCCTACATTGTACTGATGTGGAAGGATGAAGAATGGGGCAACAGCATCCTTGAGCATCAGAGAAAGGGAGATGCAGAATCGAGTGAGTACCAGGCACAGCTGTTCGAGTGATTCTGACCGAGTGCTTGCCAAAACGGGAGATGAGTGGCGTCCTGTGAGCGGGGTCCACTCCAGATGCGAGTTCAACGTGACCAAAAAGCATCACCCCAAGCGGCAGATGGTGGTAGCTCGAGTGAGGGGTCTGCCCCAGCGCAAGACAAGAAGCGTCTATGGATGGGACTCAGTTCGGCAGCAGTGGCATCTAATATAGCAAGATGCGTACGAGCAGGCCTCAACGATCTCAAGTAAAGGGGAGCCAGAGGCTGCAAAATGGTGTGTGATTTCAGATCAGCCTGAAGGCAGAAATTTCGCTGGGAAACCGACTTTGTAAAAAAACAAGATCCCCTATGAGCAAGAGATGAGTTGGAGGAGAGCTTTATCATCATCGGTGCTGTGAGTGGAGCTGGGTTTGTCAGCCACAGCCTGAATAATTGGAAGGAGGTCATAACTCACAGACACCCAAATCCTGGGGGGACCTCTCCAGAGGGACATTAATGGGGCCCAGGGGGGCAGTAATCACAGCTAACTGTATGCAGACACAAACCTAGACTTTGCCTCTTGTTCACTGTCCACTTCTCCAGACCCCCGGTGCAGCCCTCCAGGCAGAGACAGTTACCAGATCGGGACTATGGTTTCATCCTTCCTCGGGGGAGAGGGACTGGGGGGACGATGACAGTGTAGCGATCTGGGTCTGTCGGTTCTCTGTGTTAGGGGGTGGGGCAGTTTGTTGTTGGATGTTTTTTATTATGGGGGAATTATTGTTATTGTTTCCAGGGTCGAGGGAGGGAACGGGGGGTGCCCTAATCATGGGGTGCAACAAGATATATAGGGGTGCCTTGATTCCCACCAGGCAGAAGTAAAGAAATAGCCTAGAGACTGTGTTCAGCTCCATGTGTTCCATTAAAAGCTGTTTGTTCTGAGAAATAAACCTGTTGTTGGAAAAACCAGACTCTCTCATTTTTTTTTGTTTTGTAATTGTTGATTCCCAGTAGCAAGAAGGCTTTACCCACAGTGTCAGGACTCCATGGCTCTACGGCTGTTGCGGAGGATTCCTCTGTCCTCTGGCCCCAACAGTGCCTCCTCCAGCCCGGCATCTGGACATTGTGGCAGCCCCTCATTCTTCCCTTTGACCTGTAGGAGAAAGTGTTCTTCCTCCCACTACAGGTCTGTCCACTCCTCTTCCTCAGAGCCCTCCACTCCAATTCCTTCCTCTTCCCCGGTGATCTCTGGGAGGAGTAACTCTTCCTCCCAGTCACACTCAGGCAGCTCCGGTAATTCCCTCATGCTCACGTAGCGGTCGCAGCTCTAGCTTCTCTGGGGCCGGGGAGTTGTGTGAGCTCTGTCCTTGCTCTGCTGCATGTGGTAGTGAAAGCAGCACGGGAGACCTGCTGCTCAGTGAGCATCTCCTGCTGCATAAGCCTGAGTCATGGCTTGAGTGAGGAAGGGATGTAGGAGGTCTTCAATTTATTTCAGTTGTTTTTTTCTTAAACCACAACAGCTGCCTGCGTTCTACATTATATGCAACACTGTAGGTGGTGTTCAGAAAACACAAGGCAGGGATGTGGGGAAAAAGTGCATATTTATTATTACAATGCTCCGTGAATCAAATAAAGACAAAGACTAAACTAAACACACACAGGTCCTTAAACTGCACATATAACGTGTTGAACAACAAACAGCAACCCATCCAATGCGCAGTCCATAATTTTAATCGAGTTCAATAGCCAAAGTCTGTACCGTCAATTACATTTCTCTTATCTCCGTGTCTCACTCGTCCTCTGACAGTCCTACCTGCCTCTCCTCAACTTGGAAGCAGGTTGTTTCCTGTCTTATCGAGGGGGAATCAGTGTGAAGAACACAGCAGGTCACCTGCTACACCCATTAATTCCCCTCCCCTGGGGTCTGGGAAGGTGTAGTGCACCCTGGGGTAATCTCTGTCTGTGCTGCCTGGCAGGCATCACAATATATACATACAAAAGGTCGCAGCTGGCTTCAAAGGTTCAAGTAATTGTTGTGATGTGGGCACAGAGCAAATTCACAATGCAAGTCAAACTCCTGTATGTGACCAGCCCCAGATTTTTGTTTATTATCCCTTTCTGTTGTTTTAATTCCAGTCACATTTACACATAGACATTAAGAAACATGATGAAAATTAAGGAAAACAAAATCTAGACTCTCATTAGTATTCATTTTAGACTATTGTAACAACTTTGAGAGCAAACTTTTTAATTTTTTTGCTAGGTAGTAGCAATCTAGGTCACAATAATTTCTGTCAAGGAAAGATTTACATTTATTCATATTTCTCAAATGATAAAATGCTGTTCTAATTACAGAATAAAAAGGCATCTGTGTCCATGCTATGAAATTAAGTTGACAGACATTATCACTAATAGCCAGTTTCACTGGTAACACATAATTAATTCTTGCAAGTCAAGTACCTTGAGTACGTGTTGAAGATATATTATGACAAGAAAGAACCACAGATTAAAAATTCCCCACAAAAGTAGTTTTACAGAAATTGCAATCAGTTACCTACCTCTATTTTAACCCTAATAAGGGACAGCTATGGGAATTCCACATGAGTTTTCAAATCTGAAAGGAAGTCCCTTCTTATGACTCCTATTAACATACTTTAAAACTATATATACCTTAATTTTGTAAGGGGAGTTACAAACTGAAAAAAAAACAATTGTATTATTTTTACCATTAGTCAAGGTGTTCATGACTTAATCATACCTTTTCTTTTTCTTTTCTTTTTTCAAGTGGCTTGATTAATGTGTTGAAATTTCAGAAATTCTTTACTTTTTTTAATACAGTATATATATAATGTTTTGCTGGATGTGGGCTCTCTTGTTACTTGAATGGGACGTGACCTCCTCTTATATCTGAATTGTATTCACTGTAATGTGTAGACATTTTTCATAGTTACGTAGTTACCTTTGTATTAGAAATGTGCAAGACGTTAGTGTTAATGAAAGCATGTCAGTCTTGAATAATGGCATTTTCTAAATAGTATCTAAATTATAATTAAAATAAATACATACTTGATGTTTGCAATTAACTAAAAAACTATCTACACATTTTATTATTGAAGTAAAAAATTACTATATTTGTCATACATCCCATTAATGCTATCTCAGTAAATTAAGACAAATCTCCATATGATGCAATTTTTAAGTTGCATTTCAATATAATAATAAACAACATAAGAAAATACTTAATCCGCCTAATGCACAGTTATGTGACATTTTAGGTATAGCCCAAAAGAGCAGTATAAAAGAGAAGAACTTCAAAACATATGGGTGATGTCAATACTAACTTGTCAAAACACATTTGAACTCTTTAATAACATGTGAACTGAGTACTTTAAATGACTTACATTAGCTTAGTGAGTGCTATTTTGGGGGCTAAATATAAGCTTTGTAAAAAATGCTTATTTTAAACACAGTCCTAGTTTCTCATGAGAACAATGTGCAAATTAACAGATGACGATATTCAGAAACCCCTTTTTGTCTTGAATGATCTTCTAAGAACACCCCCTGCCCAAAAAAAGGCTTATTGGATTTTGTAAAGAAATAAAGAAAAAGTTATTAATCAAACACACAGATACACACACGCACATTATATATATGTAGCTTTAAGGAGCTTCAGTTGTCATTGTCTAGTTTAGTGAAGTAGATAAATATTACTTCTAGCACATGTCAGCAACAATTAACATCTGATACACTGTTGAAAGATACAATGGAGCTGGAGAACATGTTCTTTCTAACACTAAAGGTGTTAGAGGTAACACACTGTCACTGAAAAAAGGAGAGAAAGTAGTTAACTTCACTCCCTGCTTTAGGATAATGACAAATCTCAAACTCTCATAGTGTGGAAGTTTTAAAGAGTGTTAACAGTTGTTAAAAGAGTTTAATTCTAGGTTGAAAAATCTGAAATAATTATTCATCCAAAAAGTAAAATGGGAAGCTGTTGATGATTATGTATTTTTCACAACAAAAATAAACATGGAAAGATGTATGCTTTGAGATAAATTAATGGATCTGAGAAAAAACTAAAATATGTGACATCATTGAAGAATGAAAATGTTAAAATGGCAATGGGCTGGACACATTGCAAGAAGATGGACAAAGGAAGTTATTGATCAAAGCAAGTGGAAACATTATGGGGATGCCTTCATCCAGCAGTGGATCAATAAATGCTGCTGCTGATGATGATATAAAAGAACATTAGTATTATTATTAGATATAGTAGTAGTAGTAGTAGTAGTAGTAGTAGTAGTAGTAGTAGTAGTGGTAGTAGTAGCAGTAATAACAAATGTTACTTCCAGTTATATGAAATATATGAATTGTTATACCTTGACAACACTGAGTTGTTTCAATCAAACAAAACAGAAAAATAAAACAGTTATACTAATATATATTATTATTATTATTATTATTATTATTATTATTATTATTATTATTATAGGGCAGTGAGTTCAACCTTAACTTTTACCAGTTGTAAACAAAGTTAGGTTACAATCATTACACAGCAGGAAGCAGTATGGTTTATAGTTTATTATAAAGATTGGGTATAAAGATTATTGTTTAGAAACTGATCAACTGATCTAGAAAAAAACAATATAAGAATTGATAACCTCAAGTCACAAATCAGGAACTTGCCAATGAGAAAACAAAAACAAATAGAACAACGTCACCAACCTATAATAATTTCCTCAAGAGCACAGTTGGTGGCAGCACTAGAAATGAGCTTGAATAACTAGATACATACCTAGCACAAGACAAATTATAGGAGAAATAATGTGAGGCAAGTAAACATTGCTTTATAAAGACCACAAGAAAGAAAGTACACATCTGCAATAGACAGAAAATCTCTGTTGACAAGGTTCAGACATTTTATATTAATCTTAGAACTGTATCATTTGTACCTCAGTACAGTTTCTCATTTAATTGACTGGTGTTGATAATGACAACGTAACAGTTTAAACATTTAAAGTGCATTAATCAAAACATTTAGACTTCCAAATGTTGCTCCTTCTGAACATGTCTTTACAGAATACCCTTATTGAATGTGCATAACATACTGTAATATCCCATGGGAACTGTGTGCCTGTTCCCTTGTCAAATTTGTGTTACAGTGTAAACTAGAAAACCATATCAACATTATTATACAATACACATGTGTATTCAATTAACAAGTAAGACTCACCCTTAATTACAGCACCACTGTGCAATTTCAGACTCCCCTTTACTAAATGGACTTTCAGAGTTTACACAGTGGACATAGAGAATTGCTCAAGGATTAATTCAGAAATTATACATTTTTTATCCGACACAATGACACATAGCTTAGGGGTTCATTCTGTATGGCTATTTACTTTTCATTATACAAACATCATTTATTTCAGTATAATAAAAATGCTTGACTGAATGAACAACTTCCATTGAAACATAAATTCCATATTTAGTGTAACTGTGAAAATATTCACTCCATCTTACATGTTTTTTTTACTAGAACGGAGACAACAGCTGAAACAATTCTGTATCCGGACCGCAATGTCACTTGCTTCATTATATGAATTCAGTCTTCATTAAGACATCATGACATAAAGCAGTTTAGGTTACTGCATTTCATGAAATTAATATTATAAGTATTTGCAGAGGATTTGACATAAACAAAAGGTACTTAACATGCAAAGATCATGGTATTGTAAAGCAATGTCATATCCATCAAATGGTCTGATCTGACCTTTAGAAAATGTATATATATAGTTCATAATATTGTTCTCAACCATTAGCTACAAATTAGTTGCTATTTTCACAATATATAATACCTTCTTGTCTCGGTATAAAAAATATCATAATTATAACATGTCCTTGCATGAAACCAGTAATGTTAAGTCTTAAGACATTAAGACAACTAAAACCACAGTAGTCTTAGGCATTAATTAACAGTGACTAAGAAAATTAGTCATACAAAGGACATCAGAACATGACAGGTTACAAAGGCGAAAGCATCTTCCAATCTTCCTTGTCTGCTTTCTTGTAGTTCTGATGGTAGGATCTCATCCATCCAGTTCTTTAAAGAACTCAAGCATTCACTTCAGTATTGTACCTTGGAAGTTTGTTGCAGACACTCAAAACCTTTTGCTTAAAGAGCCTCAACTTATTTTGTTTCCTTGTAGATCCAGAAGGAGTCCTCTTGGGTCAACAAAATCTCGTATCAAGTCTCCTCATAATCTGCTCTGTTCCAGACTGAAGGGAACCTGTCTGTGAAGAATAATGAAATGTGGCACTTTGCAGACATGAATGTGATGACCAAAGTTGAACATTATATTCTAAATAAAGCCTTGCCTTTCACCTACCCCTTCCTACTTCCACTTCTTTCTACTCTTTGATTTCTCTCGCCCTCCACCGTATCTCCTCCCACCTGCTGTTTTGTCACCCATCTCTCCTTCCTCCCTTACCTGCCCCCCTGCTTCCTCTGCTACTTTACCCCCTGTTGTATTCTGACATCTTCTCTCTGCACCTGGATCACAACTCTGTGACCTTTGCTCCTGGATTTCACTTCTTCCTGAACATTGCTCGTGCTCGATCTCCTTTGGCTTCCTGTCTCTTCGACACCTCTGTTGTCTGGCTGTATTTTTTTTCATCCCTGTTCCGAAGAAGCTTTTTCTTGATCCGTCATCTACCCCGGGATCCCAACATTTTCTCACACAACCCGTCTACCCCAACTCACTGAAACATTGAAGCTTACATTGGACAGTTAGTATTAAACCTGGTTTTGTTTCATATTAGATCATGTCTTACTTTTTTAAAAAGTAAATAATTTGTCAACAATCTTTGAGCAAGTAGTTCACCAAATGAAATGCTCATGAAAAGTTCTTTGAAGATCACAAAGGTTTTTCTTTATTTCTGATTGCTGTATATATTTCAATTAAACAACTTCAAATGGTTTCCCTTATGTATGGATTAAAAAAATAACAGTTACTTTCATCTCCTTAATTTGAAACAAAACATTTGGAATTATGCTTGCGTGTCGGTCCCAAAGTTTGCAATCCACAGCAAAGAAAAATTGCACGCTAGCTTGTGTTAAATAAGATAAACATTAAGTTTTACAGACATCAGAAGAAATCTGTAACTCATCTCATGCTGAAATAAAAACAACACCACAGACTTTCAAGCTACCCGGTCATTCCCCAAAGGCTCAGATAGGGGGAATAATATTGGGGGGACTATTTAAAAAAAAAAAAAAAGATTGGAATTGTAAGCAAATACCCATGTCCTTATATCAGTTTTATGTAACAGATTACATCCTGCCTTTCATTATGTTTTGCTTTATTTTGTTCTCTAATTATTTAAATCAGTGTAATTTGTACCAGAAAATGATTACAAGTTTCATACTATTGTTTGCAAGTGTTTTCTCAGTACCTGTTAAGCCTTAATTAAGTGTTTGTACTTAATTCTTCTTCCAGATGTCAGTTTAGCTTGAACCCATACCATTTCATTTGACAGTAATTGAACAGTGAGCTTGTTAGCTTTGAAAATTACCCCTTAACTATAGCATACGGTAACTAATAAAGGCCCACAAATGTAACGAGCCCTGGCAATTGAATTACCTTTCACCCTAATTAGGACATGCATGCTGATGAAGACATGGCAGCTTGACATTACTCAGCAGTAACTATGGCATGACTGCCTAAAGGTCCCGCTAAATGCTGCATATCAATATTTCTGCCATGATTATTTCAAACCATATATTCCCAAATCCCCAGGAATGACAAGTATGTTTCCAAATTGTTCACCTTTTTTACATAAACAAAGCAATGTGGAGTTTAGCTGGGATAATGTCTGAATATATTTATTTAGTTAGTTATTTAGTTCACCCACTACATTACATGCTCACCCTGCATTGGCACAGATGAGCAACTAGGGGCATATAATGCGGTCTTCACTTTGTTGTTAGAAATAGGACTAAGTGTGATTAGAAATTAAGAGAGCCCAGCGCCCCCTGTCCTTGGGCCGGATATGTAACATATAAAAAAATAATTAAATGAATAAGATGTGATAAACATCCAAACAGCCATTTTGTTGTCAAGGATAATTAGTGTAGCTTTCATAGAAGGAGACCTTGCTTAACAAATCTAATTGATTTATCTGAAGACAGTAGGTTGTAATGCACCTGGGGATTTAACATGTGCTGATGGTAAATGAAGATATAAAGCTGGTATGAAACTCAAGCAGATAAAAATATATAGGCTATATAGAAATGTAAAGCTTTGGAAAATGCTACATTTCAGAAAGACAAAATGCTGTGTATAGTTTGGAAAGTATATCCTGAAAATTTTGGTTTAATGAAAAATATTGCAATGCACCTAAACAGTTGAAAGAGGAAATAATCTTGTGTAGTCTGTGAAGGATGCAGTAAAATTGTAGAAGCAGCATGGCAAGATCTCTGTGAATGATGTAATTCCAAGCGATTTGACTGTCAACCACAACAGCAAAGAAGGTGAAAGAAGTTTGTGCCAAAGCAAAATTTCAAAAAGTTAATTTCAAATCAAGTTGATTAACAGTTCCTGATTGCAAATTGTAAATACATCACGAGTGATTTAGCATTGATTGAAAGCAGGTGTTATGAGCTGAGATCCTCCTCATACATTTTAATTTGTATTTTATGTATTTATTTATTGGCAGATGCCCTTATCTATAAAATAAATGGCTGGCGTTATATTAGGAAATTATTGGCAGTGGTGAAGTTCTATATTTAGAAGTGCAGGGTCACTATTAAATGCCACAGGCAATTACCATACACTCAAAAGAGCTGTTGATGTATTCTGTCTGACTGTAAATCACATACAGATTCCCTGCTATTTAAAAACAGACAAAAACTTTTACATGCCACATTATATATATATATACACTCACCTAAAGGATTATTAGGAACACCTGTTAAATTTCTCATTAATGCAATTATCTAACCAACCAATCACATGGCAGTTGCTTCAATGCATTTAGGGGTGTGGTCCTGGTCAAGACAATCTCCTGAACTCCAAACTGAATGTCTGAATGGGAAAGAAAGGTGATTTAAGCAATTTTGAGCGTGGCATGGTTGTTGGTGCCAGACGGGCCGGTCTGAGTATTTCACAATCTGCTCAGTTACTGGGATTTTCACGCACAACCATTTCTAGGGTTTACAAAGAATGGTGTGAAAAGGGAAAAACATCCAGTATGCGGCAGTCCTGTGGGCGAAAATGCCTTGTTGATGCTAGAGGTCAGAGGAGAATGGGCCGACTGATTCAAGCTGATAGAAGAGCAACTTTGACTGAAATAACCACTCCTTACAACCGAGGTATGCAGCAAAGCATTTGTGAAGCCACAACACGTACAACCTTGAGGCGGATGGGCTACAACAGCAGAAGACCCCACCGGGTATCACTCATCTCCACTACAAATAGGAAAAAGAGGCTACAATTTGCACAAGCTCACCAAAATTGGACAGTTGAAGACTGGAAAAATGTTGCCTGGTCTGATGAGTCTCGATTTCTGTTGAGACATTCAGATGGTAGAGTCAGAATTTGGCGTAAACAGAACGAGAACATGGATCCATCATGCCTTGTTACCACTGTGCAGGCTGGTGGTGGTGGTGTAATGGTGTGGGGGATGTTTTCTTGGCACACTTTAGGCCCCTTAGTGCCAATTGGGCATCGTTTAAATGCCACGGCCTACCTGAGCATTGTTTCTGACCATGTCCATCCCTTTATGACCACCATGTACCCCATCCTCTGATGGCTACTTCCAGCAGGATAATGCACCATGTCACAAAGGTCGAATCATTTCAAATTGGTTTCTTGAACATGACAATGAGTTCACTGTACTAAACTGGCCCCCACAGTCACCAGATCTCAACCCAATAGAGCATCTTTGGGATGTGGTGGAACGGGAGCTTCGTGCCCTGGATGTGCATCCCACAAATCTCCATCAACTGCAAGATGCTATCCTATCAATATGGGCCAACATTTCTAAAGAATGCTTTCAGCACCTTGTTGCATCAATGCCACGTAGAATTAAGGCAGTTCTGAAGGCGAAAGGGGGTCAAACACAGTATTAGTATGGTGTTCCTAATAATCCTTTAGGTGAGTGTATATATATATATACACACACACACATACATACAGACAGGTGACAAATTAAAGGAAAAACCCACATAAGTGTGACATAAGAGACAAGTGTCTCAGTAAGGTGTTGAATATCCCCCGGAGCACAGTAAAGTCCATTATTAAGAAATGGAGAGAATATGGCATAACTGTGAATCTGCCTAGATCAGGCCGTTCTCAAAAACTGAGTATCCGGGGGAGAAGGGCACTAGTCAGGGAGGCCACCAAGAGGAGTTACAGTCTTCAACGGCTAAGCTGGGAGACACTGCCCAGGTGCTTCACAGAAGTGGCCTTTATGGGAGAGTGGCAAAACAAAAGATATTGTTGAAAAAAACTCAAATCAAATCTAGGCTAGAGTTTGCCAGAAGGCATATGTGAGACTCTGAGACCAAGTGGAGGAAGACTATATGGTCTGATGAGACCAAAATGGAGCTTTTTGGCATCAACGTTAAGCGCTACGTTTGGCGCCAGCCTAACACCGCACATCATCCTGAGAACACCATCCCTACCATGAAGCATCGTGGTGGCAGCGTCATGCTATGGGGATGCTTCTCTGTGTCAGGGCCTGGAAACCTTGTAAAGATAGACGTAAATTGGATGCAGCAAAGTACAGAGAAATCCTGGACTTATAGAGACTTATCCACAGATTAATCTTCCAGCAGGACAATGACCCCAAACATACAGCCAAAGCCACACTGGAGGGGCTTAAAAACAAAAAGGTCAATGTCCTGGAGTGGCCCAGTCAAACGTGGACCTCAGTCCAATTGAGAATATGTGGAAAGAGTTGAAAATTGCTGTTCACCAAAGGTCCCCAGGCAACTAATTGCTTCAACGTGGTGCATCTATCAAATATTGAATGAATTACTTTTGCATTCAATTATTTTCTGTTTTGTATTTGTAATTCATTTAGAACAATTTGCAGATTCTAATTTTCAGTTTGACATTATGGACATTTTCTGTGCTGATCAGTGTCAAAAACTCCTGATTAAATCGATTATGATTTCATGTTGTAACACAATGACGTGGAAAAGTCCAAGGGGGGTGAATACTTTTGAGAGCCACTGTATATACACAAACACATACACACAATACAGTACCAGACCTGAATGAGTTTTTAGAGGCTTCCCTTCACCACTGAACGCTGACAGGGGAATGGCACAGGGAAATCTTATCATCAACTTTTTCATTTATTTTTCATTTACCACTTCCTTCACCTTCACTTCTTCCTTTATGGTCAGTGGTCCCCAAGTGTGACATCATTTCAATGAGATGCACCTCATCTTCAGGCACACCTTGTCATAAAAACTATGCTTTGTAATCTTAGCATAAACTGCATCCTGCTATCTAAAGTTAACCAATTTTGTTCTGTAGCATGAGTCTTAATAAGGTCAGTTAATCTCTGGGAATGCCACGTTACTAATACTATTAGTAATAGAAAACCCATCTTATGGGATCATGTTAATGTGCATACTATGTCCATTTCAGAACCATTAGTGAAGGAGAATCTCTTAGCAGGATCTGAATATAATGCTAGACACACTAAAGACACTTCAGTTTATGTAAAGAAAAAAGGTACAGGCAAGCAGCAAACTTTTCTTAATTGATGCTTGAAGACTGATTTATGCATTAGGGTCATAAGACAGAAACAATTGCAAAATGCTTGGTCTTGGCTATAGAAAGTAAACAATACTGGTGCCAGAATTCTGGTAAAAACACTTTAAAAAGCCATAGCCTAAATCTAAATATAACTCAGAATGTTTTCATGGTTTCTTGAAACTATATACAGTTGATTTTAGGTTGAAAGTCAGATTGTGAGAAACTTTGTGCCACCATGTGCATGAGAAGTGTTTGCTTTATGCCCAGTCACACTATTCAAACAGGTCTATATTGCAAAATGAAAAACTAAAAGTAAAAGTAAAATTGTGCAATTGCTGTACCAATTAAAAATAATAACAATTTCCTCTCCTCTGAACAATTTTAAACCAAGCTACTACATATGAAAGCACATACTACATCTTTAAACGTGTCTACAGCTTCATGAAGAATTCCGATTAAACATAAGTGATACAAACAAGGATAATACTGTGCAGAAATGATTATACAGCACTTAAAACTTGCACATAGTTCCTTGAGTCTATTTGGATTAGCAAGTTTTGCAGAAAATTCTGGGGAAAGAATGCATCAGTAGTGTTTACCGCCAGAATGTGTGTACACTGGCAGACAATATCTGGGTCCCAACCAAATCTTACTGAAATTAAAATTAAAAGACTGTTTAGAATCTATTTACTTACATCACATATTATCCATTTCAAAATAGAATTGATCAGGGGATATATTTTACTGCAATTTTACCACTATTTATTCCCTTGACATTTTTACCCCTGATATGAAAGAATGATAAATTATATGGCTGCAAAGAAGATGATCACATATAAGGATTGTGTATGCATAGTTACCCTTCACAAGGAATGTTATCTGTGAGGGAAAACCACGATAATGTTTCACTTAAAGAGGAGAAGAGTCAAAATAATATCTTAATGTTCAAGCATAGTCTGCTCCTAACCAGAACTCACATGGCTGCCAATTTTAATTATCTGTGAAATCTCCCTATAAAGAGATAGATAAATAAATAAGACATTGAGATATTGAACTATACCTCAAGTAAAATGGAGCTGATCATGTGAAGGTCTGGGATTATTTTCTGTCTCTGCACAAATGAGAGATACAGTAAAGTTATAATATTATCCAATTTATCATTGTCATATAATATCCTCCAGGGCTCAGCATTAATGCTTACCCAATGGCCGGAGCCAATTTGACATGTCACTAAATTCCTATTAATACATCTCTGACAGGGCCTGTGAAATTTTAGAGCACAAAATGAGAAACAGCTCACCTAAGGTTTTCCGGGTAGAGCTTAGATAATTTCTGAAGGGAAGCAGCAGCAGTTTACAGATCCCATTACTAAGCATTTTATTTATTATTACCTGCCAAGTACATTATTGTTTTGATACTTTATTCCAAAGCTTACAAATAAATTCTCCCCAGATAGAAAAACAGATCACCAAAATCTAAATCCGATCTTGGTCTGTATTACACACACCCTGACGATGATTCTCTCGCCTCCCCTTTCTTGCTTTCTCTTTCTTTTCATTTTCTCTTTCTGACCTTCCTTGATAAATAATATACATACTTGACATTCCTCTGCTGTACATTTGGATTGAAAAATGAAATGCATCTCCCTAAAGATTCTCAAATTTTACATGATATTTATATTCCTGTACCAGATGCTGACTATTTAATTAATAAAAAAATATGGTAAAGTGAAATTGCATAGACCCTCACCTGACTGATCTTAAGAAGGTGACTGGTGGGTGAAAGGTTGGGGTTTCAATATTATAATTGTCCCAAAAAACATAACCAGACTAAATTAAATCAAAATAAATAGAATACAAGGATATAATAAAATAAAAAAATAGATAGGTTGACATAGGAAAGAAAGATATTTTAAGAATGTACATCATAAAAATATAGATTACTACTCAGGATGCACACCGTTTTACCATATACACAAACATATGTGAGACTCAGGCAGCGTGGTGGCTCGGTGGTTAATGCAGCTACTTCACAGCTCCAGGGGTCCCAGGTTTGAGTGCTATCTGTGTGGAGTTTGCATGTTCTCCCTGTGTCTGTGTGGGTTTCCTCCAGGCACTCCAGTTTCCTCCCCCCAGCCAAAGACATGCAGGTTAGGCTGACTTGCTATGCTAAATTGCCCTGTTGGTGTGTGTCGCCCAGCGATGACCTGGGTGTATTCCTGCCTTGCACCCTATACCTGCCAGGATCGGCTCCAGCTTCCCTGTGACCCTCATCAGGATAAGTGGTTTTGAAATTGGATGGATTACTGATAATATTTTGAAAGGTTAAAGCCTTTATTAAAGTATTTCATTCATTTTCAGGATGGGAAAAAAAGTTACACAGCAACTTGTACATAAATCCATTACGAAGAGTGAATGGCAGCTCAGGATATTCAGTAAAAAAAAATCTTGTTAATCTAAAAAGCCTGCAACATTTTCTCTTTACTGTGTATCCATTATAATAAATACAAATAATAATTGATTAGTTATGTTTATTGGCTCATTTACAGAGTCAGTATGCTTTTGATTCATTAGCTTAAACAGTTATAACTTACCTTGCAGCACATCTGAAAACTGGTGATTTTTCTTTTCTTGGAAGTTTATGGAATACACATTGCATTTCTGCATTACACCACTGCTCTCTGTGAACACCCTAAATCAATGTTGTACTTTGATCTGTAGAAATAGATACTGCAACATTTGGTAGGTACTCTACAAGCAGCATACAGTAGTGATAGAGGAAGATGAGTCAGTGCCTCATAAAATACATCACCACCACCCGGCGATGTGATAATTGGCTGTTATCTGTATCCTTGGGAATAAAGCCAATGGCAAGCATGTTACCACAATGCACCTGTGTGCTGCGCTACACAGACATAAGAGAGGGGCAGATTTTCTTGTTTGGGTTTAAGAAGCTCATCAACCAGCTTTCTTGCAGGCACTCTGAGATGAGAAGACTGATCTTGAACCTGTTCCCCGTATTGTCAGGTTCAAACATATCTATTTCTAATTTCTACTTGTGATCTCTGGTCCAGGTTTAATTGTAGAGGCAGTCCCAGAAATCAAATGATGATCAGTAAGCAAAGCGAGTGCACTCACACACGTCTCTAGCAATACATTCCCAGATGTTTTTTTTCAATTGTTGACATCAGTTAACTGCTTAAAATATGTACAATATAATTGACTAGGTACTTTAATTTATATATATTTTAACTTTTGCTTTTTAAATATTTTTTCACACATTATTAAAACATTTCTTTAGAATGAAGTGATTTGGTATTTCCAACCATAATACAACTGCAATCTTTTCATCTTATTAATCCTATAATGTTATAGCACTTGTTCGGGGGGTGGAGATTTAGGATATAAACATTGTGGGTTTTATTAATCATCAACACAACCAACAAAAAACCCTAATGGATAAGAAAGAAAAAAAAACTAAATTATTGCTAGCAGTGAGAAATAGGCCTCTGAGGATTGTAAACCCAGATATTGAAGTGTGTGAAGAGATGAAATCACCTGATGGCAGTGTTTTGTCTTGCATACACTACATACTGAAATACATACTGCCGTAGGAACCTGATCGAAACGTCACTCAAGCTGCCATTGGCCCCTGCGCGCGTCACTCAGAACAGGTCCCTTCCACTTCCTGTTCTATAAAACATGACATCAGCGCAGGTTCGTCCTCTTTTGCCATTTCGCTGAACCCGAGAACGTGAGCTCTCTGTGTCTTATCTGTGCATTAGACCCTTATTGTTATTTAACAATTATTATTATTCAGTTGGTTGGCTTCAAGGCTGTGCTATCACACCACCATTTATCACTGTGTCTATTGTATTATTTTGTTATTATTGATAGCTATCCGACTTTGTTCCATCCTTGCTCTGGGGCTCCGGTGCGCTTCGGTTTCAGTTTCGGCTACGAATAGGTGCTCCTCCGCTGGCTTGTGCCCGCAGCTGCGGCTGTAGGAGATCTCTCAGTTCACTGAGAACAAGCTCTGCTAGCCCTCCCAGTCCGTGCATGTAGGCCTTGGTTTTAGATCCCGCTATGGCTGGTGGTCTACTACCCTCAGTCCCCTCGGACCCCGGACTCCACGTCACCCGGTGTCCCCGGAAACCCGGGCACACATGGTGTGATTAAGCCTACGGGCCTATGCAGCACTTGTATCCAGCACCTGGTGCTTGGTATACACAGTGTTCAGTCTGGCAACAGCAAGGTTGCGTGTGGTTGGTGTCGCAGCGCCCTCGTGTACATAAATGTTGCCGGGTGGAGATGCACTTACAGTGGTGGACCCGCAAGTTGCAGAGGCGTTTCAGTTGTTGTGTGCCCCTGGTGCACGTTTCCCTGTGCACACATGTGTGCACTCGGCGCTCGGTGATGAGCTCCTCTCACCCCCGCCACTGTGCCTCTTGTGGCCAACGCACCTTGCCTGCCTGGAGTGGGGAGGTCTTATGCCCCGTTTGTCTGGGCACTGTTCCACCGGCGCCGAAGTCACCACTGCCCCTGAAGATCTCCTACTCCGGCAAGTGATGGGGGGGCCTCGGGGGCACTGGATCTCCACCTCTCCCCAAGCCCCTCCGTCTCCTCCTCCAGGGTTGCAGTGACGGAGACAGCCGTGCCATCGGCACTTGCATCTCATCCTGCTTTCGCTGCCATGGTGGCTGCTGCTACCGCACCTGCCATGGCAGCCACGCCCCTAGCCACTAGACCTCTGAAGGTGTGCTGTGGTATCTGGCACCAAGACGTTAGCAGCAGATCCTTTAAGTCCTGTAAGTTGCGAGGTGGGGCCTCCATGGATCGGACTTGTTTGTCCAGCACATCCCACAGATGCTCGATTGGATTGAGATCTGGGGAATTTGGAGGCCAAGTCAACACATTGAACTCGTAATTCATCATTGTAGGCGCTTTTGGCAGTGGACAGGGGTCAGCATGGGCACCCTGACTGGTCTGCAGCTACACAGCCCCATACGCAACAGAGTGCGATGCACTGTGTGTTCTGACACCTTTCTATCAGAACCAGCATTCACTTTTTCAGCAATTTGAGCTACAATAGCTCGTCTGTTGGATCGGACCACACGGGCCAGCCTTCGCTCCCCACGTGCATCAATGAGCCTTGGCCGCCCATGACCCTGTCGCCGGTTCACCGCTTTTCCTTCCTTGGACCACTTTTGATAGGTACTGACCACTGCAGACCGGGAACACCCCACAAGAGCTGCAGTTCTGGAGATGCTCTGACCCAGTCGTCTAGGCATCACAATTTGGCCCTTGTCAAAGTCGCTCAGATCCTTACGTTTGCCCATTTTTCCTGCTTCTAACACATCAACTTTGAGGACAAAATGTTCACTTGCTGCCTAATATATCCCACCCACTGACAGGTGCCATGATAACTAGATTATCAGTGTTATTCACTTCACCTGTCAGTGGTCATAATGTTATGTCTGATTAGTGTATACAGTAAACAATATTAAAGATCTTACATCCTAGATTGTAAAAGCTGATAAGTGTAGACACGATGTTAAGTCAAAGTTAAAAGCTAAGGGAGAGGGAGCATTGGGGAAATAATAATAAAAATACAAGTGCTAGTAATGCAAAGGCAAGAGTATGACAAAACATTGTGTAAGTGCAATCTTACAGGAGAATGAATGACTAAATTACAAGTACAGTCTGAAAATATGTGTTTTGAGTTATCGCCGGAGGGAGGTCAGGGACTCTGCTGTTTTGACTTCAGTGGGAAGGTCATTCCACCACTTAGGGGCCAGGGATGAGAAGGAGCGGCTCTGGAGGAAGGGGAGTGTAGAGGAAGCAAGGTTAGTCTTCTGGCCCCGGAAAACCGCAGTGGTCTGGAGGGGATGTATGGAGAGATGAGGGTCTGAAGGTAACTTGGTGCAGTGTGGTTGACACAGCAGTAGGTGAGGGTCAAAGTCTTGAACTGAATGCGTGCCGCTATCGGGAGCCAGTGGAGGGAGCGGAGCAGTGGAGTAGCGTGTGTGAATCGGGACAGAGAGACACCAGACGAGCCACAGAGTTCTGGATGAGCTGGAGCGGCGGGTAGTAGATGCAGGCAGGCCGGCCAGGAGGGAGTTGCAGTAGTGCAGGCGGGAGAGGACCAGTGACTGGACGAGCAGCTGAGTCGAATAGTCGGTGAGGAAGGGACGGATCCGGCGTATGTTGCTCAGGAAGAATCTACAGGTGCATGTCAGCGTGGTGATGTGCTGAGTGTCGGAGAGCAAAGGATCGAGGGTGACTCCTAGGTTCTTAGCGGAAGAAGAGGGAGAGAGCATCGTATATTTCTAGGGGATTGAGATGGAGAGGTCAGCAGAAGGTGAGGAAGAGTGGGGAGAGGTTGAGCTTGAGGTGGTGCGAGTGCATCCAGGCAGAGATAGCAGACAAGCAGCAAGAGATGCGAGAAGGGATGAGAGTGTCAGAGGAGGGAAAAGACAGGAAGATCTGGGCATCAACTGCATCAAAATGCTAAGAGAAACCATGGGATGCAATGAGGGGGCTCAGGGAGCGAGTGTAGAGAGAGAACAGGAGGGGGCCCAGGACGGAGCCTTGGGGTACGCCTGTGAGGAGAGGTTGGGGGGTGTTTTTACTGGAAAAGCCTTATTTGGGTCCATGAGAGCCTGTCTCAATATTATATACAATCCTCTTAACTTAGTCAACTGCACAAGCTCTATTGCAGGTTAGATAACAAGGGATTCAGGCAGAAAACCACAATCAAATTGATCTTGTCACATAATTGTAAAGAATGGAAAAATACAATATGGGATTAAAAAGCAGATTCTACTTTCAAAAAGTAAGTTGTATTGGACAAAAAACAACAGAGGAAAAGCCACCATTAATGTAAGAGTAAACAGATGTTTATAAAGTGTTAAAGCATTTACATGGTAACCATAGAAACTTGTAATTTATAAAACAACATTTAATTTTAAGATAAATTCATTATAATCACAAATGAGAAAATCCATCAACCAAGTAACTAACTCTAGGCAGGATAGGCAGGGGTGTAGGTTTTGTTTCAAATTTGGGGTGGACAGCTGTTAAATTTGGGGGGGATGTGTCCACTATGCCTATGGATCTGGGCATACATTATTGGGTTGCTCAATTTAAGGTTCTCTCAACATTGGTTGGGCGCACTTTAGAACATAAGTCACTGCTCTTCATTAATATTTTGCACATAATGTAATGTAAAAGTAATGTGTGAATTATAAATGGAGCATTATATATAATTACTGTTTGTGTAAACTTTATATTTTAATGAATCCTTTTAAACCATACATTATTTTCAACATCTGTTTTTGGTTACTCTGTGACATTTTGCTCCTGGATTAATTGAACCTGTGTTTGGGGAGAGAGACATACGTGTGAACCTCAAACTCTGATACACAGTGGTGTAAAAGAGCATCAGCTGGCTAGTGTAATGAGGAATAACAGGTACAACTAGAGTTTTTGCAGTCTCTCTGTGTGTTTTTGAAACCATGCCCTATATAACTCGTCAAGGTTTCTTGTACTTTGTGATTATGCCTCCTGCTGCACAGCCTACATCTACATTTTGGCTGTACCTAAGTGGGACTGGCAGGTAACCCCAGCTCACACACACTAAGCTTGGATTTGTTAATATTAAGGCGGGGGGTATCCTGAAAGGCCAAGCAAAGACCAGTATGCAATTCCAAGCAATGCATAATTTGGTCTATACTTCAGTATGTCACATGAGCCAATGGATCAAATGAGTTCCCTCACTTGAAATGTTAGTTTTCAGTGTTCACATAGGGACAACTTTTTTTTTTTTTACTTTTGAAAGTAATAAGTCCAGTATGTTGCAAAATTTCAGTTTGCACTCGTATACAGGTGTGTTGTTGAGGCTTCCATCTGTCTGACAGTTCATGCTGTGAGGTGAGCACTTTTAATTGGCATTTCCTCAGCAGCCACAAGGACATAGACCCTACAAAACTAGGCAGACATATTGGAAAAAGCTTGTATTTAACTTATACATTTAAGGATTAAAAACAAATTGTTATGAACAATGAAAAAAAAATACAGATGATGAATGTTAACATTATTATTGCTACTTTATTTATGAGGTGACTCTATCCAGAGTGAATTAATGATTTTACGAACACTATATAATGCTCTTCATATACACAAACACTATCACAAGGGTAGGGACATCACTATGGGCAAAAGTATCAACACATCACATTTTACATGAGTGCATAAGAGAAGATTACAATTATCTTCAGGTGGTATACTAAGGTGGTATAAAACTGTGCAAATATGTTGTACATTCTTGAACCGTAAAATACGTTCTACGGCCATTGTTAAAATTGAGAACACTACACAAAAGAAGAAGCAAAGGATAATATTATGTAAATCAGGAGATGGAAGAATGTGTAATGTCAGTCACCATTTTTAATAGGTTTGTGTAGCTTTACTAAACTCATGAGTTTACATACAGTAACCCTGTAGAATTATTTAAGAAATGAAATGTATCAAAGCAATTTTTTTGCAAGTTTATAAAATATGAAAGCAATGATTAAATCTTTTTTGCTCTGCTTTTTGATCTGAAGAGTATGAATTTGCTATTTGCAAAAAGTGTGAATTTGTGTTTGATTCTCCCCAAATGTGTTGCTATTTATTGTGACAGATTGATCAGAACTGTCAAATTTGAGCTTCATTACTCAACCATTACTATTTATATCTGTTTCACAGCAATCCTATACATGTATGTTTTAGATTTGTAATGAAATGCGTGAGAAATGAGGAATGTACTGTACTGTTGTACTGCTAGCATGTAATTTAATCTGGAGGAAACAGCCCTTGTAAAGAAATCCTTAGTGGCAGTTTTTGAAAAGGATTTATTGTGTGCGCTTGGTTTAATCTTGAGACCTTGAAGATCAACTACTTAGGATGTTCTTGAACTCTAATTAACAGAAAATACATTCAATCATCCTCTGCCAAACTATGAAAAATGTATAGCCTCTGTCTTTGAGAAACTCTTTTCACTGTAAGTGAAATAATCTGTTGTAACCTGCCATCACTCCCTGTCTCAGTCTCACTACAGTAATCAATTACCCAGTGGTTTTAGCCTTACAATAGGTAGGTGGAGATTAATAAGAATCTAGAACTGTCACGTTTAACCTTGGGGGCTCTGGAACAGGGGACCCAAATGCAGTGCTGGATCGTGGGATGGTCAGACAGGCGTGGGTCGGGTACCGGCGGATCAGGGCAAACAAGGGCTGGGCGAAGACGTGGTCGTGGGAACAGGCGATGGTCAGGCGATCGGGCGAACAGAGCAGGCAAAGGCGAGACGGAGTCGTGGTAGTGAAGACAGGCAGGAGGTCAAGGGAACAAGACAGATACGGGGCTCAAGGGAACAAAGGCTCAGAGGAACAAGACTGGAACTGGAACAGGCACAGGGAAAAGGCTAGGTAATGCAGATGGAACTGACAAAACTTCGCCCCGACTGAGGGAAGTGAGTTGATTATTAAGGGAGCAGGAACCAGGCTTGGGAGGTGCAGGGCGAATAGGAACAGAGGGATAGAACAGGAGTGCACATGGGTGACCGGAATGTTAATGGACAGAGTGACGAGAGCAGGGAGAAAGCAGGGAAATGGCGGCCCCTAGTGGGGATAGAGGGGGAGCGCTAGGGGACCATGACAAGAACATGTAGTTAATTGCTCTAATGGTCAGTCAGACAACTGGGTAGAAAAGGTAGCCTATATATCACTTCCCCCAGGTATATTCTCCAGTACTAACAAACCCGAAACACAATATTTAAACAACACATATGCATACAAATTTGAGCTTTTAAAATATGCAAATGTCCTACAACATCAAAATGTAAATATGCACCTGAGTATTTGGAAGAAGAAGAAGTATTTTTTTTTGTAATATGTATAAATGAAATGATAATACATCAAACATTTATAAAGTTCTAAATCACCACTGCAAGACACTTGTTTGTTACAAAAACAAATTGACTTTTGAGTAGTGTGCTAATTGAAAACTTTGAGTTGTGTTATTGAAGGTTTTTTCATCTTGTTGTTTTTTTAATGTAGGGTGTCATGTAGGCTAAATTATGTGTGAAATAAGATTAATATTAAATGCATTCTCTGAAACTCAGGACTTGAAAGCAAGTTTGCATTGGGTAGAGCAAAAAAACCTCTTGCCCACAATTGTAATTTAGAGGGAGGGAGTCAACAATTTTCATCTGGTCCAGATCTAGAGTAGCAGTGTGTAGAAGTACTTTAAGTGAGTAGGGCCCCCAAATGCAGACAAATGGTCTACATGAAAAAACAAACTTATAAACAATCTTGTGTGTTTATCTCCCTTTTTTTACTTCCCCAGTTAACCCTGATGAACACTGTAAATCATAAAATGCAAAGCAACGGTTAGATTAGGAGTGCAATACTCCAATGTAGGAGGGTCACTTTTTACATGCTTTAGGAGTCTCTGTGAATCATTAGCACCTTAAGAGCAGGGGAATTATTTTATATCAGTTGAATTAAACCAAGTTCAAGTTGAATTGGGTAGAAAGGAGCTAAGATGGATTGAAACTCTAAAGACCTCTGCTTTTGAAGGCTGCATTATAAGGTCTTTCTAATTTTCAGAAATATAATGGAAGTGTGAATTGCTACAGTTGTCAACTAAATCTGAACCAGATACTATATTATGTAAGTGAATTTGGGCTGGATAATGATTGGACTGAGGGGAAGAACTGACAGAAGTGTCAAAGGAACCATTTGAATAAAATTAAAGCAAAAACGCCAATAAAATACAACTATAAATAAATGACTAATAAAAGTTGGTTTAATAGTAAAACAAGTAAAAAAATACATTTACAGTAACTGCAACAGTGTCACTGTCCAATCATCTGCTCTTTTATTTATATATTTTGGGCCAGCTTCCAGGAAAGTCTGGGATCTCCAGTTTGGCCCAACCCACATACCCAAGTGTTGCAAGATCTTTTTCCCAATTAGCCTACTGGATTAAACAAGAACTCTCACACTACATGAGAGATAAGCTTGGGAAAAGCTGCATTTTTGAAAATTAATGGACAAAGAAACCCTCTATTCTTGATAAATATTCTGTCACTAAAAATAATATTAAATTAAATGCTGTACAATTTCTAATTACTAAGAATGCAAATAAGAAAATCTCTACAAACCCCACCATATATATATATATATATATATATATATATATATATATATATATATATATATATATATATATATATAATTATGGATTACATAATCAGACCCCTGGATTGTTTATTGTCCATGTTGATTTTTCACAAATTACCCTTTGAAGTTGCTTTGATCCCATTGGAGAGCTGTGAATAAATTATATGTACCCTCATGTCTAAACAAAAATCAATGACTCATGCCATTCTTTTCTGTTAAAGGATATCCACATGTGCACCTAGAACATATTGTGAGTAGTCAGTGAAGTGATATTTATCAAAGTGCGTACACACACAAGTCTACAGTTACAGCTTTTGCACAGACCCTGGGGTTTGCTTTTGACAAACAACCCCTCTTTCTCTAAGTCAGAATATTAAGTGAAGACTCAAAGGCTGCTGGAAGATTAACTGATTTACCCTGACACATCTGCCTTCTTGCAATTAGCATTGACGTCATGAGGATATCCCTTCTGAGTGAAGTTTGCAAAGCCCATGGCAGTTGTGGTTAATTAAAAAACATTAAAAGGAATCCCCCTTCTCATTTAAACCAGCAAACTATCATATCAAAGGGAAATCTTCACATATACAGATATAAGCATATATATGTGTGTGGGTGTGTGTGTGTGTATGTATGAATAATATAATGTTACTGTAGGGCAAACAGAGGAGGGTCAAAAATAAGCCTTGCTATTCCTATATTGAGATTTACTGTGCTGCATTTCCTGCTTAGAACCGTCTACACACCATCTCCTTAACCTGCATTTCTCTTGTTAAGCATACTACAAAAATAAATGTGGATGGTCAAGTTAAATACTTTGGGAGGTATATATATATATATATATATATATATATAGATATATGTCCATACATATTTGGTTCTGCTTTAAGTGTAGACTTTCATCTTTAATTTGAGGGTAGTTACATCCAAATTGGCTAAACGGTGTAGGAATTACAACCATTTTTATATGTGGTCCCCCCAGTTTTAGGGGCTCAAACGTAATTGGACAAACTAACATAGTCATGAACTAAATTGTGAGTTTCAATACTTGGTTGCAAATCCTTTGCAGTCAATGACTGCCTGAAGTCTGGAACCTATAGACATCACCAGATGCTGGGTTTCTTCCCTGGTGATGCTCTGCCAGGCCTGCACTGCAGCTGTCTTTAGTTCCTGCTTGTTCTTGGGGTGTTTTGCCTTCAGTTTTGCCTTCAGCAAGTGAAATGCTGCTCAATTGGATTCAGGTCAGGTGATTGACTTGCAGAACATTCCACTTCTTCACCTTAAAAAAGTCTTGGGTTGCTTTCGCAGTATGCTTCAGGTCATTGTCCATCTGCACTGTGAAGCACCATCCAATGAGTTTTGAAGCATTTGGCTGAATCTGAGCAGATCATATAGACATAAACACTTCAGAATTCATCCTGCTGCATTTGTCAGCAGTCACATCATCAATAAATACAAAGGAACCAGTTCCCTTAACAGCCATACATGCCCATGCCATAACATGCTTCACAGATGAGGTGGTCTGCTTCAGATCATGAGCAGTTCCGTCCCTTCGCCATACTCTTCTCTTCCCATCATTCTGGTACAAGTTGATCTTTGTCTCATCTGTCCATAGGATGTTGTTCCAGAACTGTACATGGTTCTTTAGATGTTTTTTGACAAACTCTAGTCTGGTCTTCCTGTTTCCATCTTGTGATAAACCCTCTGTATTTTCTCTGGTGAAGTCTTCTCTTGATTGTTGACTTTGGCACAGATACACCTACCTCCTGGAGGGTGTTCTTGATCTGGCCAGCTGCTGTGAAGGGGTTTTTCTTCACCAGGGAAATAATTATTCTGTCACCCACCACAGTTGTTTTCTGTGTCTTCCGGACCTTTTGGTGTTTCTGAGCTCACCAGTGCGTTTGTTCTGTTTAAGAATGTACCAAATAGTTGATTTGGCCATACCCAATGTTTTTGCAATCTCTCTGATTGGTTTGTTTTGATTTCTCAGCCTAATGATGGCTTGCTTCACTCGCAGTGGCAGCTCTTTGGACTTCATATTGAGGGTTAACAGCAACAGATTCCAAATGCAAATGCCACACTTGAAGTCAAATCTAGACCTTTTATCTGCTTACCTGTAATCAAACTAATGAGGGACTAACACACACCTGGCCATGGAACAGCTGAAACAGCTGAGCAGCCAATTGTCCAATAACTTTTGAGCCCCTTAATTTGGGGCGACCACATATAACAATGGGTGTAATTCCTACACCATTCACTCAATTTGGATGTAACTACCCTCAAATTAAAGATGAAAGTCTACACTTAAAGCATATCTTGATTGTTTCCATTGTGGTGGCGTACAGAGCCACAATGATGACAACTGTGTCACTGTCCAAATATTTATGGACCGAACTGTATATAAAGGTTTGTATAAAAATCTTCCTGAATCATAAATTAGGTTTAATGGTTTTGGGCAATGTAGATTAATAAATCCACCAGCCCAACTGCATCTTTTTACATATTCCCAGAAGTCATACATAAAAGCCCCTGACTTGCTGAAAGTTTTTTGAGCCTTTTTTCTGTCTTCTTATAGTCTATCAGTAAATATGTTCAGTTTTGTACGGTGGCCCTGAAGTGCAACTGCTGAAAAAATAAAACAGCTGCTGAAAAAATAAAGCAGGGGCTGTGAGATTTGCAGTGGCTGTGAGATTTAGAAGTGCTGAAAAAATAAAGAAGCTGCTGCAGCATTTTCAGAAGCAATTACGGAAAGGGAGGGACATTGTGAAATATATTTGACTGACACCATTGGACAGCAAGCAAATCATGTGGGCCGAGCAGCTTCTCAGAAGAGTCATCAGAGTCTGAGAAACGGGCGCCAACTGCGCAGAGCGTGAAGTATCATATTAATATCGCTGTGTCTTATGCTCTCTGTCCACTGTGGTGACGTATTAAGAGTTATAGGGCTGTCCTAACATGTATTAGAAATTAATGAAAGCTTAGGTAGGAGACAGAAGGGGGTTAAAAGTAGCTATATTTACTAAATTAACAACTGTACTTCATTATTACAAGGCAGTGTGACAGTGCTTTATTTTTATTATTATTCTTAAGCGCTAACAGAAAACATCCGTTAACAATTCCATCAGAAGGAGCCATTTACGGATTTAATAGACAAGAGCAAGAGCTAATTTGGGAAATGCAAAATTAGAGAGATGGCTTTAACAAATATGAATGACTCCAAAAAACTAAGAAACAATAATAAACAACACATTCATATAAGATAGTATTTTTATTTTGGGGGTGGCACGGTGGCACTGGTTCGGGTCTTGGCTCGGTGTCTGTCTGCGTGGTTTCCCGGGTCTCCCGCTTCTTCTCACCGTCCGCCAGGTTGATCGGCAAAGCTAAACTGCCCGGCAATGGGCTGCGTCCCGTCCTGGTGTGTTTCTGTGTTCCTGTGTTCCTGCCGATCCGCCACGGGCTTCCCGCGACCCTGACCAGGATAAGTGGCTTCAAAAATGGATGGATTTTTATTTTATTAAGGACTTTTGCATTGTCTCTCTAACTTATCTTAATTCTACATCTGAATTACTTTTCTGCTTTAAAACCATGTCTGTAGTGTTCTGTACAAAACCTGTTGGGAACCTTAGCCTTTGTTGTATTGTCTACTTCAAATAAACCATTTACAAATGTGCCTGCACAATATATATTATAAAGCAAACAATATATATATATATATATATACATATACACTCACCTAAAGGATTATTAGGAACACCATACTAATACTGTGTTTGACCCCCTTTCGCCTTCAGAACTGCCTTAATTCTACGAGGCATTGATTCAACAAGGTGCTGAAAGCATTCTTTAGAAATGTTGGCCCATATTGATAGGATAGCATCTTGCAGTTGATGGAGATTTGTGGGATGCACATCCAGGGCACGAAGCTCCCGTTCCACCACATCCCAAAGATGCTCTATTGGGTTGAGATCTGGTGACTGTGGGGGCCAGTTTAGTACAGTGAACTCATTGTCATGTTCAAGAAACCAATTTGAAATGATTCGACCTTTGTGACATGGTGCATTATCCTGCTGGAAGTAGCCATCAGAAGATGGGTACATGGTGGTCATAAAGGGATGGACATGGTCAGAAACAATGCTCAGGTAGGCCGTGGCATTTAAACGATGCCCAATTGGCACTAAGGGGCCTAAAGTGTGCCAAGAAAACATCCCCCACACAATTACACCACCACCACCAGCCTGCACAGTGGTAACAAGGCATGATGGATCCATGTTCTCATTCTGTTTACGCCAAATTCTGACTCTACCATCTGAATGTCTCAACAGAAATCGAGACTCATCAGACCAGGCAACATTTTTCCAGTCTTCAACTGTCCAATTTTGGTGAGCTTGTGCAAATTGTAGCCTCTTTTTCCTATTTGTAGTGGAGATGAATGGTAACCGGTGGGGTCTTCTGCTGTTGTAGCCCATCCGCCTCAAGGTTGTACGTGTTGTGGCTTCACAAATGCTTTGCTGCATACCTCGGTTGTAACGAGTGGTTATTTCAGTCAAAGTTGCTCTTCTATCAGCTTGAATCAGTCGGCCCATTCTCCTCTGACCTCTAGCATCAACCAGGCATTTCCGCCCACAGGACTGCCGCATACTGGATGTTTTTCCCTTTTCACACCATTCTTTGTAAACCCTAGAAATGGTTGTGCGTGAAAATCCCAGTAACTGAGCAGATTGTGAAATACTCAGACCGGCCCGTCTGGCACCAACAACCATGCCACGCTCAAAATTGCTTAAATCACCTTTCTTTCCCATTCAGACATTCAGTTTGGAGTTCAGGAGATTGTCTTGACCAGGACCACACCCCTAAATGCATTGAAGCAACTGCCATGTGATTGGTTGGTTAGATAATTGCATTAATGAGAAATTGAACAGGTGTTCCTAATAATCCTTTAGGTGAGTGTAAACAGCAACATCTTTTATTATTATTATTATTATTATTATTATTATTAATGAGTGTTATTCTATCTTTTGGAATTGCTCTCAAATTAGCCTGCCCCACTTATGCGTGAACAGACACTGTAATTTAAATTGGATCAGGACTACTTTACTTTTTAAACATAAAATCTTTCAAATACAGTGAACAGAAAATAAAGCTTCTACAGTAAATTAATAACTGTAACAGAAAAAACACTAACCGAGTACATACTCACTCTAAAAATGTATGATTCTTCAGCGGTTCTATCGACCCTTTGGGTTGTTCGTGAGTTAAAGGGTTCGTTTTAGAACCGTGAGGTCCGTGGTCAACACAAGGGAGCATTTAAAAGCCCTTTTCATCATGATCGCGATTTATTTAACACACATTCAACGTGCTTTAAGGATCCTTGTTTGCAGGGAACCTTGGTAAAGGGCTCCACAGTATCAACACTGGAATCCAAAAAGGTTCTTATTACAACCTTCACTTCTTAGAGTTTACATATAGGCTGAGTACTGTAATTGTATATGGAAATATACGTGTTTAGTTAAATTAGTGATTCCATAAGTTTTCATTAATTCTAATACATTTTAGGACAGCCCTATAACTCTTAATATGTCACCACAAAGTGGATAGAGAGCAGAAGATCACAACAATATTAACATGATACTTCGCGCTCTGCGCAGTTGGCGCCCGTTTCTCAGACTCTGTTGGCTCTTCTGAGAAGCTGCTCGGCTGACGTGACTTGCTTGCTGTCCAATGGCATCAGTTAAATATATTTCACAATGCACCTCCCTTTCCGTAATCGCTTCTGAAAATGCTGCAGCAGCTTCTTTATTTTTTCAGCACTTCCAAATCTCGCAGCCACTGCAAATCTCGCACCCGCTTGTTTATTTTTTCAGCACCACGAATCTCGCAGCCCCTGTTTTATTTTTTTTGTAATATTTACACTTCATACACTCGGACTGCAATGAAAACTCAACCCCCTACATTTCTGTTTAAGTAGCAAAGGAATCAAAGGATCAGAGCAGAATCAAGTTAAAAAAAACATGACTAATATACAACAAATCAGAGCAAATGTCTGGTCTTTCATAGTGCATGCACTCACATAGTCTGAAACCAAACGTTTCTAATCTTTTCTTCATCCTTCTCCCCCTCTTTTGACCTTCATGTACTTTGCTCTGGAATCTATGACCCTATTTATACCTTCTTAAGCTAAGAATTAAGGGAGTCACCTTTGACCCCTCTCTCTCCTACTCCTACACCATACGCAGAATTCAGTCCCTCCTCAGAGTGTTTTTTGACTCACACATATCGACCAAGCTACTTCCTGAAGACCAGATGAAAGAGAGCTACCTTTTTACTTTTAGACAGTCTTAGCATTCCTAATTTGGTTTTTATTTTGCCTTAAGTGAAGTTAATCTTGTCTGTAGTTTGCCTTAATTGAAGTTACTTCAGTAAAGCTGCTGTGTTCAACAGATTGAAGGAAAGGTGATATAGTCAAAGAATTTTAGGAATTCTGTTAATTTCATTGTGCCAGGTGGAGCCAGTTAGTTGTCAATTGGTGGCAGTTAGCTAAAAGGTGCACTGTTTCTCGTTTTCAGAAAACGTCAAGCAGTTGACTTGGGTACAAAAACCACAAATAGTTTAAGGGCACCAACAACTTGCTAAGTTTAGAATCATGTAGGTCTCTACAGCGTCAGGTTTGCAGAATGATTGCCTTCCTGGATTAACTCATACAGAAGATTTAATCTGTGAATGTTGTCTATATTTTGAGATTGATAGGTTGTGAATGCAACCCCGGTTATCTGAAAAAGGAAGCACTGCCCAAGGGGGAGGGGTTTCTGCACACTTCCGTAGATCCTGAACAGACGTCACCTTTCATAGAAAGTGACAGCTCAGAGAGTAATGAGAAAGCAGTTGATCACCACAGCACCACGGTGCCCACTCCCCACCAGCACAGGGAGTTATAGTAGGAGACTCCATCCTTAGAGGTGTAGATCACACAGTATGTTCTAGTGATAAGGAGACCCACATGGTATCTTCCCTGCCTGGTGCTCAGGTTGCAGATCTCTCTAGTAGATCTAGTAGAGGAGCTACTGGCCAAAGCCGGGGGGAATGTACTGGTCATGGTCCACATTGGAACCGATGACATAGGAAAAGGTAGGCCAGAGGTAAATTTAAAAATAAATTTAAAGATTTAGGTAAGAAACTAAGGAGCAGAAACTCCATGGTAGTTTTCTACGAAATATGTGGTTGAAGAGGGCTTTATATTAATGAGGCATTTGTCTTTCTTTTGGGATAGATGGGACCTCTACAATCAGGACGGTCTACATCTAAACAGAAGAAGGGCTAACGCATTGGGAGAGCATATGTACAGAGTAATTGAGGATCTATTAAACTAGAGACCAGGTGATTGAACTCGACAATTTGGGAACATTCAAAAATAGACTGGACGTGATTCTTGGATCACTTAGTTATTAATGGACAACAAACGAGCACAATGGGTCAAATGGCCTCCTCTCATTGTAATTATCTTATGTTCTTATGTTCACTGACCACCTTCCAGCATCTGCTTAAGACACACTTGTTCACACTGTACCAGTAATATTTCCACTACCCTCTTTAAAAATACAACACTATTACTTAATAATCAAGTATTTATCAACTATTTGCACTTGTTTACTTATTTAATATATTAAAGTAATATACCATTACCATTTTGCCAAGTTTCAGTTTCATATTGAAAATCCAAACTCAAATTACATCTCATCATTTTGTGAGTTGTTTAGGTGTATTTAGATCATCATCATAAATCATGTTGGGACTTGTCTGCTACTTAAGAAGACTGACATACAGTAACATTTTCCAGATTTCTGCTACTAAGCAATGCTTGTTAAAACTGAAGTTTTAAGATCACATAAATAATGATCTTAAGGAATGCTACCCTTGTAGAATATATATTTGTAATAGTTATTTCAATTACTTCAATTCACAATCTTTTGTGACCTTAGATTTCAAACACAAGGATTAACCTGTTTGAACTTTACACAACAGTACACAATTGTACACTCGCAGTTGTTTTTTTTGTTTTTGTTTTTTTTGCAATTTAACCAAAGATATGTCAAACACTGTAATGCAATGATGCTATTGGCTAGTGCTTTGGCAACAGTCTTGGTTATTGGCATGACAATTACATGCATGATTAGAATGCTCTACTGTGTTAACTACACAGCACTATATTAATGTGATTTTTTTTTGGGTGGGGGGGGGTCAATAATAATAATTATTATTATTACAATAATAATCATTAAACTTCTATAGTGCTTTATCTAGACACCCAAAGCACTTTACATGTGTTGGGGTCCTACCTCCACACCATCAATGTATAGCACCCACCTGGGTGATGCAACAGCAGCCAAAGCACACCAATACACACCACACAGCAGATTAATGCCAATTATTAATAGAGTGAGATTAATGCCAATTATTTGTATTTTAAGGTACAACTTTTAGAAGGCATACATAGATTTGGGCCATAGTAGGACATTTTACCAGGACAATACCCCATCTCTTGTGCCCTGGGATTTTTAGTGACCACAGAGTCAGGACTTTGGTTTTTCATCTCATCCGAAGGACGGCACCTATTCACTGCACAGTGTCCCCATCATTGTATTGTCACATTGGGATCCATACAGACCACAGGGTGAGTGCCACCTACTGGTCTCACCAACACGCCTTGTGTTAAAGAGTTAAAGAGGTTGACATAAGAGGGTTGAAAAATTGCTGAGTGCCTCACTTTTGACACATAAAGCAGATTTCTCTCAAAGCACTATGGATTCTATCTGCTCCATCATTTTACAAAATATAGCCATAAATAATTGTTTATGAAATGCCTAATTTTGTGCAAACTACAAAATTTAGCATCAACCAATAGAGAAAACACATGGACATCCATTTACAATCTATTAACATTATTATGAGGCATATTAAACCACATTTTGCCACCACTACATATAAATTAGTACTATAATACAAATCTGATATCAATGAAATAGTGACTCCTGCTCTAGAGATGAATACCCCTGAGTAAAATGTAGCATTCAATTATTTTATTTTATTTGTACTGTTGTGCTTTCATAATGGACAAAGAAGCTTTACTAATACTTTATAGTGCCTGCAAGTATAACCTACTCAGGATTACTTACTAAAGGGTAATTGATGGAAAAGCTAAATATTCAAATCATACAACAGAATCATTCCAAACCATTCACATATGGTACTTTATATACATTGTGCGGTTATCACCAGGGTAGCTATTCAAAAACCTAATTAAATCCAGGTCCAAATAAAAACATACACAATAATCGGATTACTTTTGTAGCCCCTAAAATATGCATCAGGAGTAATACACTAATCAACAGAAAAAAAAGTTTGATCACCATCCTTCTTGAGTATAAAATGTCTGAATCTTTAAGTATAAACTGAAGAACACACCTATTATTTAATTCCCTGGTATTATTACTATTGTCCTTATTCTCACAGATTGATTCCCCAGTCTGTGTCATGCATTTTTAAGAGGTGTCTTTTGTATTTATTAAGATAAGATTAAAAATACATTATATGTATGACATTTATTATTGCTTATTTATTAATGGTATCTTCTAACAGTTACAGTATATATAACAAGTATATTATATATAGTATATTTATTACAAGATTGTTCTTGCCATGTTCACATTTTAATTAATTCACACACAGAATACTAAATCTGTTTGTAAACATACTAATTATCTAATGTTTACCCTAACCTTGAATCTCAGCAGTACAGCTGGAAATAAATAATTAATACTTGAGTATGATTTTAACTGACAAATTAAAAAGGAAATAAATCCCTATATTAATCTATTTATTGCCTGGTTCATAACAAATAATTAATACTCATTAAAATAAGGTCTGATTGAAAGCTGACAGTTATGCACAGTGGGGTTAAAATAAATGGCGAATAAACTTTAGGGCTATTAAACTTAGCTAAGAGTATAACAAGAGCTACCCATAGAAAGAGACCTTCAACAATAACTAGCAGCACTTGCTACACAGGACATCTATCCACAAGCAACCTGTGCTCAGGGATACCACTCTAATATCCCTCCGTTATGAATATTCCAGAATGGCTAAAGTGGGCAAGGGAGGCATCTATTTATTGCCTTTTTTACACCTGGCAAGTGTGCATTTATATAGATGGCACAAATCCTGAAGTAGAAGCTTTCATGTTTTCATACTTTATAGATTGCCAAGTTTTTTTTTTCTGCACCAATTTCTGATAGAAAATCAGATAAATTGATGGTATTTACTAGATAGGTATTTTATGGCAGCCGTCTAGCAGAAACACATGTATGCAAGATAAGAAAAGGGAAAACAGAGGCATTTAGGTGTTGACTCCTTATTTACTTTGAGACAGGACAGAATTTAAAATGGAAAATGTTGTTTAAACTAAGCATAACATTGTAGTTTGGTTGCTTAATTACCCTGCAGAGCAAAACAAATAATTGCTTGCATTTCTTAGTATTAATTTGTGTAATTTTGTGTTGTCACTTGCAGAAATTCATAATAGAATAACACCACCAACTCTGTTTCCTTATTATTATTATTATTATTATTATTATTATTATTTTTATTTATTTATTTATTTATTTATTTATTTATTGGCAGACGCCCTTATCCAGGGCGACTTACCAAATATAAGTGCAATACAAAGCGCAAAAAAACAGTGCAGTTTGCCTGGCATAAAACATTACAAATTCCAATTTACATAATACAGTGCAATTCAAAGCATAATACATTTTACAAATTCCAATTTACACAAGTGAATACAATTAGAGGTCTTACATCCTGGATTGTAAAAGCAGAGTGCAGACAAGATGTTAGGTCACAGTCAAAGGCAACAGGAGCATAGGGGAAATCAACATAATACAAGTACTAGTAAAGCAAGGCAAGTAGTATGACAAAACGTTGTGTAAGTGCAATCTTACAGGAGAGTAAAGGACACAAGTACTGTCTGAAAAGATGTGTCTTGAGTAAGCGCCAGAAGGAGGTCAGAGACTCTGCTGTTTTGATTTCAGTGGGAAGGTCGTTCCACCACTTAGGGCCCAGGGATGAGAAGGAGCAGCTCTGGAGGAAGGAGAGTGGAGAGGAGGTAGAGTTAGTCTTCTGGCACTGGAGGAGCGCAGTGGTCTGGAGGGGATGTATGGAGAGACGAGTGACTGAAGGTAGCTTGGTGCAGTGTGGTCGAGACAGCGGTAGGTGAGGGTCAGTGTCTTGAACTGAATGCGTGCCAGTTGGAGAGGTGGATGTTGAAGTCTCCCAGGAGGATAAGTAGGTGAGGACGATGAGGGGAGGGAGGAGAGAAGAAAGTCGAGTTCATCCAGGAAGGTGGCGAGTGGACCGGGAGCATGGCCGTATCCACCATTGAGGACACCGAGGTCCGGACCTCTGTATTTTTTTCGAGGTGTATATTAAAAGTCATAAAATAATTGCCTAATAATAACTCTTTTGTGCCGCAAAGATCATACAACGCAAAGATAACCGACCTTCTCAAGTGACTGCTTGCTTAGTTGACCAATGAAATGGGCTGGGGGGCGGCTTTGCGCTGCACTGTGCTGGACTCAGAACCATAGAGTTTTCTCTATATGACTGTCGACTGTGTCAACTAGGGATGGGCGATACCAGTGATTTTCTTTTCGATCCGATACCAAGTAATACCAAGGCTAGTATCCCAATACCAATACCGATACCGATACTTTTAAAAGTGTTCTTATGTACATAAGAAGGGGAAATCTTTGTGATTTCTACAGTGAAAATTGGTAAATGCAGACATCAAAAATTATATTATATATTTCTCTTCTCTTTTTGTTTTCTGTTTAATAACAGCAATTATAAAACACACGTTCAATTGTTCTGGCTGGCATAAGAGTTATATTCACCAGATCATTCCTGAAGGTATTAGCAACCTGAGCTCTTTACTTTTGAAACGGTCACATTTTATAAGATATAATCTATGTTTTAGAAATCCTGAGCAATGCATATCAGTTTTTCCTTAAAATTGATAGAATGCATTCAGATATTGTTTGAAAATGTGTCCAATCTAGCAGCCTATTGAGCCTATTACATGCAGAACAAAACTCCGACCGGAAAAAATCTGGTCATGGCAATTTGGACTGAAGTGTTTACATGCACAGCAATACCGCGATGACACAAAAAAAACTTGTTTACACAGGATCGGTGAAATAGTGGGGTTTCTCTTTATACAGGACCTGGCGCCGGTTACGTAGTCAGACATGAACACCTTTATAAAACAGACAGAAATCTGACAAAGCTGATAACATGCCCAGATTAATCAAAGTGTTGGGCAGAAATCTTGGTGTGTTACTGCTATTAAGACCCCGATTAAAGATATCAGATAAAGGTTTACATTACTTTTTATATAGCCGTATTAACCTCAGTCGGTGTATCGGAGTATTAGCGTATATGTACATGAACCCACTGTAATATTATGCTCCTCAAGAAATAAAAAGTATTAACTGATTTCTGTTCAAATGATTAAAATTAGCTAATAGTATCACTTAGATACCTGGATAATGCCTGCCTTTGTGAAAGAGAGCTCTGCTTCACTCTGTCACCACCTGGTATCGATATTGTTATGTGAGGATCGATTCTCAAAAATGAAACGTCACGATCGGAAGTATCGATACTTTGGATCGAACCGCCCATCCCTAATGTCAACACACCGGGCAGGGCAGGCACCTTAATCCGCCGAAGCGTTATGAGGTAACTAGTTTACTAGTCGTCTGCTGGTAGTTCATTGCCATGATTCATCCCCACCCAGTCACACATCATGTGACAAATAGCTCCAGTGCGCAGTCGCGCTTCGTTAAAGAGTGGCCGTCCGTCATGAGTAAACTAGCTTTAACATTAATTCCATCCATCCAATGACGGACTGATATTATGATATGCTTTTCTTTCATATCAGTTTGTGTAGGGTTGAAATGCATGTTAAAATGGTGAGGAGCTACTATATATTTTTATTTTCATTGCAAGATTATCCTAGCAGAGGCCGGTAACATTTGCAAATAATTATCAATTTACCCTGTGTTTACTTTCTTTACTGACACAGATGAAAATGAAAAGACTATCAATTAAAGCTCAGCTTTGGGAAGGGAAGGAACAGGGAACAACGAGATGAGACTGAGAGAAAAAGAAAAAGAGAAGATGATGGAGATGAGAGAGGAAGAGCAGGTACTACCCACTGTGCCCAAAATATGATTAGCATTATGTTACTGTGTTGTTTAACACAAACAAAAACTGACCTGATCTCATTCAAACAATGTAGGCTAATTACCACAGAGAAATTTGGCCTATAGGTTCAAATTATTGGGTACATTATTTTTACTACACTTTGGCAGGAGACACAAGTGAGGAGTCACAAAGAAAGGGACAGGCAGTGTGATACTGCACACTGACATGGTTTTAAAGCTATTATTATCCAATGTCTTAAAATGCACATATGTCAATCAGGGAAATCAATATTCTTCGCCTCCCAACCCCGCTAGCAGAGAACTAGAAGGAAGAGGTGAGAGGGAGAGGTGAGTTCCACTGTGTGGAATTCAAAGCTGTTAGTCGTCATATGGAAATTTGAGATTTAGGACAAAACTTAGTCCAGCTTTTTGACCCGACATAAATCTTTTGAGGCGGCCTAAATATAAATGTGAACACACCGGGCCCTGGGTCAGATGAAAAATGTCTGCTATTCTGCAAAAGTAAATACAGGCACCAAAAAAGCTTACACGACCTCACAAGACAAACAGTATGTCATATCATATTTATCTAGCCTTCAATGTACTGATACATTTCACTAGCTCACATCTTATATATATATATATATATATATATATATATATATATATATATATATATATACATATATATATACATATAAATAAGTATAGGTAATGAGTTATCATGAAAACAGTTAAAACTACTCGGCCAATGAAAATAAAGTGTGTAGCTGGTAAACTTTCTTTTGATATTTCTTCTACTAAGTATGATTGAAGTCTGAAATGTATCACTATGCAATTATCAGGTGTAAACTGCACAGGGAAATTGAGAACTGGCTCACGTAACTTAATTCACTTATCCATATTATGCATTAAATTATATACATTTAACCAAAGCAGGTTTCAATTAAAAACAATACATTTTAAACCAGTTTACTACCCAGATAGCACACTAAGTTGGACCGATGTCGGCATATGGTTGGCATGGTTGGACAGCAGTATGGTCGGGGAGATGGATCATGTCCAACTAAATGCTGACATATACGATATCCGCACAACTTGTTGTAATAAACTGACCTACACAACTTTAAAATATCATATGTGTGAATAATAATCATATTAAGTAAATTTGATACTGTCAAAAATATTACCAGCTTCATTATTTCTGAAAACGCTCGAGTGCTCTTCCTCGAGACCACATTGAGAAAAGTCTCCTCAGATTACCTCAGACCGAGGAGCCTGCTTGAAATTAAGTCAAATTTCATGACTATTATTAAAATATTTCAATTTATTGTTTACATTTACTGAGAAGTAGACTATTTAATTGTCTGAAGTTCCAGGTGTTAAAATATCAAGGATAGGCTTTTATTTTCTGTTCACGGAATGCTTTAAAGTGAATTTAAATTACAATATACACTCACCTAAAGGATTATTAGGAACACCATACTAATACTGTGTTTGACCCCCTTTCACCTTCAGAACTGCCTTAATTCTACGTGGCATTGATTCAACAAGGTGCTGAAAGCATTCTTTAGAAATGTTGGCCCATATTGATAGGATAGCATCTTGCAGTTGATGGAGATTTGTGGGATGCACATCCAGGGCACGAAGCTCCCGTTCCACCTCATCCCAAAGATGCTCTATTGGGTTGAGATCTGGTGACTGTGGGGGCCAGTTTAGTACAGTGAACTCATTGTCATGTTCAAGAAACCAATTTGAAATGATTTGACCTTTGTGACATGGTGCATTATCCTGCTGGAAGTAGCCATCAGAGGATGGGTACATGGTGGTCATAAAGGGATGGACATGGTCAGAAACAATGCTCAGGTAGGCCGTGGCATTTAAACGATGCCCAATTGGCACTAAGGGGCCTAAAGTGTGCCAAGAAAACATCCCCCACACCATTACACCACCACCACCAGCCTGCACAGTGGTAACAAGGCATGATGGATCCATGTTCTCATTCTGTTTACGCCAAATTCTGACTCTACCATCTGAATGTCTCAACAGAAATCGAGACACATCAGACCAGGCAACATTTTTCCAGTCTTCAACTGTCCAATTTTGGTGAGCTTGTGCAAATTGTAGCCTCTTTTTCCTATTTGTAGTGGAGATGAGTGGTACCCGGTGGGGTCTTCTGCTGTTGTAGCCCATCCGCCTCAAGGTTGTACGTGTTGTGGCTTCACAAATGCTTTGCTGCATACCTCGGTTGTAACGAGTGGTTATTTCAGTCAAAGTTGCTCTTCTATCAGCTTGAATCAGTCGGCCCATTCTCCTCTGACCTCTAGCATCAACAAGGCATTTTCGCCCACAGGACTGCCGCATACTGGATGTTTTTCCCTTTTCACACCATTCTTTGTAAACCCTAGAAATGGTTGTGCGTGAAAATCCCAGTAACTGAGCAGATTGTGAAATACTCAGACCGGCCCGTCTGGCACCAACAACCATGCCACGCTCAAAATTGCTTAAATCACCTTTCTTTCCCATTCAGACATTCAGTTTGGAGTTCAGGAGATTGTCTTGACCAGGACCACACCCCTAAATGCATTGAAGCAATTGCCATGTGATTGGTTGGTTAGATAATTGCATTAATGAGAAATTGAACAGGTGTTCCTAATAATCCTTTAGGTGAGTGTATAGCTAATTGGTTAATGAATTATGTAGCCAATGTGTTTAAATTTGTAACTAATTTGTCAGGTGAAAGAGCAGAGCAGATACCATGCTGTTCAGTTCAGGAACTCAGTAACTGAGAAGCAAGATCAGACGTTTGTTGTTTATTCTTTTAAATGTTTAATCTACTATTTTTGAATTAAACTGGTGCTTGTTATTCCTTAATAATACCTTGGATGAGTGATTTGAATATACAATTCTTACATGTCTTACTGGTGAGGGAAACATAATATTTACTGTTGTGTTTAGATCTGGGGATACATAATTCTCCAAGTGGCTACTGCACATTTACTTATTTAATATTAAATTAAGATTAAAATCAAATTAAATTATTTAATTAGGCTTGGTTCTGTTGAGCACGTATAAGACGTCAACTTTATAACTGAGTGTATTGGATAATACTAATTTCAGAAATACTCTCAAGCTTCCCACATTCCCACCTCACCAGGGAGAGTGAAAATGAAGCAATAGCACTGTAAAGTTGTGATTGTATTTCTGCTCTTCTGCCATATATTTCTACAAGATCAAGAACGAGTTCTGAAAACACTGAGGGTTAAAGGACAAGGACACCAAAGGAACAAGCAATACTGGATACAGGATGAGAGCAAACGATACTTCGGAGGAATTCTTATTTGCAGGTCAAAACACGTCTGCCGACGTTGGGCCATCATCGTTTTGAACATCGGGCCAATATGTGTAGGTGACGTCGGACCAATGTTGGCACAGTGAGCAAAACAACAACGGCCCATTCGCGATCAGTTGGCCCTACGCTGTAGTACAATTCAAAATACCGGCAGAGGTAACAACTGGGACGATGCAGAAATTAAAGCACTGATTACAATGTAGATGGATGATAAAGTAATAAAAGAAGCGGAAGGAAGTACGCGAGTGCTGCTGTCTATGAGGATATAACTTATTGCACGGCTTCCTTCGATGGATATCAATCGTTCGTCCACAAATAATTTTGGGCCCATTCTTTTAAATATTAGAAAGACAGCCTTGGGATGCTCACATTGCAATGGATAAGGGCGTCTGCTAAGAAATAAATAATAATAATAATAATAATAATAATAATAATAATAATAATAATGTAAAAATTCACATTGTGGCATGGAGGTCACCAGTTTGGCTGTCTATTCCCAGTTCCACAAACAGAGCACCAGCATTAAACTACTTTAGGTTTAAAGGCCTTAATACTATAAATACTATGGGCCAGAAATAATTTGGAGGCCATTCTTTTAAATGAGAGAAAGTAAGCCTCAGAATGCTCACAATGCATGTACAAATACGACATTGTGGCATGGGGGACACCAGTTTGGGTGTCTATTCACAGTTCCAGAAATAGTTCCCCAGCATGAAACTATTGTAGCACTATTGTACTTTAATGCCACAATGACTTTTACAAATTCTGTTTAGTTCAACAAATTGTAGGAAATGTGTATACATCATTGTTATTGTTGTTATTATTGGTATTAAAGTTAATTATAAAAACAAATACACTATGTAATACAATATTTTCAATTAAAACAGGTTTCTGAAAGCCCAGAATAAGTATTTTTCAGTTTTGGCGGGTTTTACCCAGTTCCAAAGAGCACCGAAGAAACTGTATATATATACTGTATGTATGTGTGTGTATCTATGTAATACACATTTCAAATTATAAATGTAAATATTGATAACTAATGCATACAATTTCCTGTGATTTTATGTAGATGTCCAACTAAATGTGTTTCATTTTTGGGTGAATTGTATAACAACACTTTTAGACTTGCAGAACTGAAGATACAGACATTTGAAATGGCTCATGTATTAATTTGATTCCCCATTGAACTAAGCTGCTAAACCGACAAGTCTTGTCATGTATTTTTAAATTATATTAGAAAATGTCAGCTCCAAAGGGTTAAGGTTACTTTCAAAGGAAATATAGGCGATTAGGTCAATATTAATAAGTTGAGATACAAATAGACTGGTAAGCATACCTAATGTCATTAAAGTGGTTTGTTTTAGCAGATTTCTTTCATTCCCGGCATGAATTTATGCCACCTTTTCAGCTGCATATATGAATGCACTTTAGGCCTCCTAAAACCTCAAATGTGAACGGGGTCAGAAAAAAAGCCGGACTAAATTTGGGCCCAGGGCCAACCTAATAAGTGTGAATGGGATCTAAGGGAACAGCCGTGGAGGGGTTTTAATTGGAGGTTAGTACAGACAGAAGCGTGAGAATTGTGTGTGCTGCATTTAACACAAGCTATGATAAAGTGAATGTAAAAATTAGAATGTTCTAATCCTAATCTATGACCAAAGATTTATTCATCAATCCTTTATGCAAGTGTACCCTGTTAAATTTGCCACAGAATTATTGCACTTTACCATTGTATTACTTGCATAAGGGATATTTTAAGGGTAGAATAATGTAGAATGTGGATGCAAAAGTGTTATTTATAGATGAGTGAAAACAAAAACACCAAGAGTGAGTGAATATTAGAGATGAGAGTATAACCAGAAAGGTTCTGAATTAAGCTAATTGATATGACCAAAACACCAGAGTTTATGCTACTTTCAGATTAAATGGATTATCATAATCTTTGAGTGATCGGTTGATCCATGATGATTGTATTAATAGTATGAGGTAACCTGATACCTGACATATAAATTACAAAGGATTAAACACTATAAAATATTATTTGAACTCATACCAACTTTAATACATTTTACTATAAAGACACCATAAAAATACCATTCCATAACTCTTCAGCTGTGATTGGGTCTTCTCACTAGAAGGAACATGCCATAAACAAAACCTTCTTTCTTTTTCTTTCTAGATCTGTGGGTTCAGTCATTATTGTGTTGAAAAACAAACCCTGCTTTCCTGATTGCTTCACTTTGAAGAGAGGGATTATTGTGTGCCATTGGTATATCTTTGTTCCTTCATCGGCAAAATAATCCATGATATTCATGTCACAGTATGGTTAATACAAATTGTGGACCATATTTTTGTGCTCAAATATTAATACCTCTCTTAACTGAAACATTAAGAAAATGTTTCCTGTGTCCATAGCACTTTGTTGTTTTGTTGTTTCTCTGGTTTAGTGCCATTTCTAGTTCTATTTGACTATAAATGTCCTTCATACTGTTTTACCAGTTATTTTTTCTTTGTTTTCCTTTTGTTAAAAGTGGTTTTGAAGTAGTATTCATCAGAAAACAGCTCAATAATGATTGGGTAAGGACACTTTCTTTGCATAGCTACTCTATGTTCTTTATCTGATGGATGTAAACACTTATTCCAGTTACCTTCTCATGGTACACTCTTTTGTTAAACTATAGACACACAATTATATTTCCTGCCTGATGACATGATGCCTTGGCACACAGCTCTTTAAGGGATGATAGTTTGTGAGTAATTGAGGAAAAAGTCCTTGTCATATGAATATGTCCAGATGACATGTTGACTGACACCGTCAATGCAGCCATTAATTGCAATACCATATGGTTTTAAGTTGTCATACCAATCAATTTGCCAAATAGCATTTGGACCTCTACTGCGGTATTGTCGTCTTCGTAAACGGCGAGCTCATCTGAGTTGTACACCCTGTGTATCAATTACATTTAGAATCTGTCTGATCTTATCCTGTGTCACAATAAACCCTCTTTGCATGTAGATGTAACCACCGATATCCCTGCATCTGTCCTGATTTCTCAGTTTCATTTTCTATAAATTTCATCACTTGAACCAAGTCCGAATAGTATTTTCTCCTGTAAAGTCCAAGTTTTTGGCAAACTCTCTTCAAAGTTCTGTAACTTATATTAACACCATGACCATGTGCCAACTCCTTATCACTAAACGCAAGTCTAAAGTGCAATCTTACAAGATCTGCTATTTAAGGCATCTTGTAGATTTTGAGGCACAATGCATCAGCCTCACATTTGCATTTTGTGGAGCAACATCATTGGAGTTTTAAAGTGGCAATTTCGAAATTGTAAAGGTTTGTTTTCTTTCACATGGCCCCAGGGCTCTTCTGTAGACTTTAATGGAGGAAAAGTTAAAAATACATTTCTGTTTTTGTGAATAAACTTGGTAGTAGTGTAATATAGTTTGTCTAATCATGATCAACTATGCAGAATATTATAGTATGTTTGTATATTTTCATTTGATAGGTATACATACCTGTATTCCTTATAATCTCCATATAAAAAAATTGCACATCTTAGAAGTTCAAACCAGGTGAAAATGAGGCTGAGTGTAAAGACTTAAAATAGTTTGCATTAACTTGATGAAAAATATAAGCTGTTTTCCATTTGTTTTGGCCTACCTCCATTTGTTATGGAAACACTGTTTGAGAAGTTTTTCAATATCAACCAGCTGCCACAAAAAAAAACTAAATACCTTATAAGGCTTCTAAGTTGTAATTTGTTTGTCTTTATCGAGTTGCAATCCAGACAAGAGAAATACTATTTCTGTGATATCACACAGTCTCTACATAAATAGGGTTGTATGCCAAATTCCTTTGACTAGACTGTTCTTTACAGATTACAGTTTTATGTAGATGAATGGTTCATCATCAGTTTACATGCATGTAGATGGATGAATAAGTGAAACCCTTTCGTTCATCTAAAGAAGTAGTTTCTTCCCAGCAACTACTTACGAGAACATTAATTATTCCCGTTTTAAACATTTTCCAGATTCATGTCACGAGCAAAAACAAACATTAAGCTTCAATACAAAATGGGAATACACTGGTTATGTATGGCATTTAGTTATGAATTGCATGTTTTGGGGGAATATGCTTTGTAGAAAGGGTTGGGGGGTGCTGGGTGATCCATGGAAATTGTTACATTGGCTGAGTTGTCTGCAGGCCAAAAACGAAAGACTGCTCTAGACCAAGGTGTCAAACTCATGGGTCTTGTTTCAACTAAAGGACAGTCGTTACTAAATTGATGTAGTCATTTTGTCATTGATGGCTTATTTACTAATTTTATATTATAAATATATCACAGAAAAGATACAGCACCCACACAACATTTTTGAGCCTGGAAATATTTATGATTTAAAAATATGTTTTTTTTTCCTGTTAATCCTGTAATTAGACTAAATAAGTAATTTAGAGTGGAGCTGGAAACAGATCCAAAAGCCACTACAGCCCAGCAGTGCCCAGTTGCATAAAACAACTTAAGTGAATTTCCCCTTACCTTTCAAATCGAAAGCCATTACCTAACAGGAAGAGCCTTCTGACCTGCCAATCATTAAAAGCATGTACCAAAGCTGCCCAATAGGGGCCCTGCTGGCAGACCCACCCCCGGCGTCTGTGAAAAGCCTCTTCCTGACTGCAGCTACCTGTCATTTCTTCTTTCACCTTGCCAGTGATAGTGCTTTTAGTGTCTTTTCTCTTGCATACAGATTAAAAGTTGGAGAAGTGTGCTCACCTGCTCTTGAGAATAATTTTTTGGAGAACCTCTTCGGAGTGTCATGTATAATTTTTTCCCTCTTCAGAGTTTAGACTATGGTCTTTAATGAGCTTTGCTTCTCTTTGGAGGTAAGTGTGCAGTGGGAGTTTCACTCGGAGCCGGCCTTGGTCCTTCCACTGAGATCTGCTGTACGATTATTACTTCCTGTACCATCCATTTTTCTTTTACAGATTTGAGTGATGAAGGAGAAAAAGGGGAGAAGGGGACTACTCCGCACGGACCCCCAGCAAGAGCTTCTCCGCTACGACAGGACAGGCAGTGGTCCTCATCCTCCAGAGCTTCACCACTGAAGGTGCAGTCCGTCTCCCCCTCTCCGCCTCCTCGCAGGCGCTCTCTGAGGAGGAGAGCATGTTCCCCCAGATCTGCTCTGTCCTAACAAGCAATGTAGGACCACGTACGCTGTGCTGAAGAAAGCATACTCCGGAGAGACTTCAGATGATCCTATACATGGGACACCTGACAGGACGTCTGAGGGAGCGCCAGTCTATGTCAGACGTGGAGGAGATGGAGCTGGTGTCTGCTTATATGACGGACTTTGCTACGTGAAGGGGCGAAGGCCATGGGGAGGTCTCTCAAAGCCATGGTAGCAGCCAGACAGCATCTGTGGCTTACGCAGGCTAAGCTCCAAGACAAGGAGAAGTCTGTCCTTCTTGATGCTCCCATCACCCCAGGTCAGACATTTGGTGAGACGGTGGACCTCTCCATTGAACAGTCGTCAAAGGCAAAGGATACAGCATCCAAATACATGGATCTCCAGCAGGCTAGAAGGCAGCCACAGCAGCGCCAGTGGGGCTTCCAGCAACCCAACAGGCCATGGCCGAGGCAGGAGAAGCTTTAACAAAGGCCACAACAGACCAGTGGCCCACAGCCTGAGCAGTGCCGCAGAAGCCAGCCACAAGCGAGAGGAAAGAATAGGCTCTCCAGCTGGAAGCCTAAGGGCAAGGGAGACCCCAACAGCCCCCTGCGAAGCCGCAGGACTGTCCCTGAAGGGACGCGGCCACCATCACCAACCCCACCCCCCCAACAGACCGACCGGACTCGACCAATGGCAAGCCAGCACCCAGGACTCCTGGATGCAAATAACAATGACCTATGGATATGCCCTTCAGGGGGGTGTTGACCACTACTGTCAGATGTCCCAAATGGGCTCAAGCTCTCTCTCAGGAGATCTCTGTGATGCGGGAGAAACAAACAATAATAAGACTAGTGGCCAATGAAGACTCTCGAGCAGGCTTCTACTCGGGGAACCTCTAGTGCCAAAGAAGGAGGGAGGCTTCAGGCCCATTCTCGATCGGAGGAGCCTCAACAAGTTTCTGAAGAAAAGACCCTTCCACATGTTGACTGTGCAGCATATCCTCCAGTCTGTCCGGCCGGGTGACTGGTTCACGTCAATAGACCTCAGGGCCACCTACATCCACGTCCCCATCCTCCCAGCTCACAGGAAATACCTGCGCCTTCCAGGCGTACAACAGCTGCTTGAAGATGGGAAATCTGCATCCACGCTGAAAGTTTATCTGGCTGCCATCTCAGCATGCCATGATAAGATTGACAATGTCTCCCCAGGAGCCCATTTCCTGGCGATCCAGTTTCTGAATGGTGCAAGATGCTTGAGACCACCAGTAAAGGATACAATTCCAGCCTTGGACTTGGAATTAGTGCAGAAAGGACTGAGCGGTGTTCCCTTTGAGCCCATCTCCACAACAGAGCTCCGCTCCGCTCCGTAACGATAGGTTATTATCATAACCCCGGTTCCCTGAAAAAGAAAGACAGCTATTACTCTTCAGGAGTCGCTCAACCAAATGACCTTTCTGATGAAGAAATTATATGTAGCTGCAGTCAGGAGGAGACTTTTCACAGACACCGAGGGCGGGTCTTCTTCCTGCCAGAGGGACCCCTATTGGGCAGCTTTGGTACATGCTTTCAATGATTGGCTGGTCAGAAGGCTCTTCCTGTTAGGTAATGGCTGTCTTTCTTTTTCAGGGAACTGGGGTTATGATAATAACCTATCGTTAGTCTTCATCTTAACTTGCACCATTTCAGTATTTGAAAACTTTGTCACTGAACAATAAACAAAATGTTTTTTTCTTTTAGCAGTTTCCAGTTCCCACACATTTAAAAAAAATGCATTTCTTTACATTACTGATGTCTGATGATTATATGCAGTAGAGCATTTCTGTTGTATTTTACAGTAAAAAGTATTTCTAGCTCACAGGAAGCAAGTTACAGGAAATGCACTTTGCAACGTGTCAGCACTGTTCTTCCACTAATCTGGGAACAAATATGTTTGCTTTGTTCTTGGAAAAAGGTTTAATGACTTATTCTCGTTTTGCTGGATAGGAGGTACATACTGATAACGGGTCATTCTCCATGAAACACAGCCATGATTTTTCTGATGTAATCCTGTCAATCTTCAAAAGCAGTTTTTAAATAAATGTAAATGAACAGTTAACAATAATGAACACATGAATATGAAGGTACAAATAAATGTGCCTATTCATAAGTGTCAGATTAACCTTTATTTTGTTTAATTTGATCCTTGCAGAGTCGAGCCAATAAATATTTCCTAAAAATGAAATGTGAAAGCTTGTTTTATAGATGACATAAAAATTACTACTTCTTTAAATGTATCCTTGTGTTTGTTTTTAATGGCCCTCCGAATGCAAGATGTTCTACTGTTACCCATTGTCTAAACATTGTTGTCAGAATACACATACACATGCAAATGAGTCCTCATTGTGATTTCCAGATTTCACTGCATCCCTTCAGTCCCTTCAAACCATCAGTCATTTATGAATATTAATATGTTGACCACTTAACTGATGCATATTTCCTCAGACTGCTCTTATAGGAGCAGATCCTGATAGCTTTTTCATTTGTTTATTTTTTTTTCTTTTCTTCCCGATTACCAAGTATGGAGAAATGTTTTCCAACTGACAGTTTCAATTACAACAAAGGAAGGTGTTTGCATAAAGGCATCAAGTCTTGTAGATTAGTTTTCTAACTATCACAAACAGTGCATTTTCAAGGGCACTAAAAGGACTTGTTAGATACAAGCATTAGAGAGATGCTTCTCCAAGTGAAAGGTTGGTTTCCTCTTGTCGAAGCATCTCCCCCTTTTCACTCCACTTTAATTAATTTATGAAATGGCAGCTAGTGTGACAGCCTTTACATAAAAGTTACAGTGCACAGTTCAGTCAGTTTCAGTCAAACCTGTATTTGATTCATACCAAGCAAACTGACCATGAACATGATTGAGTTCAGCATTAGCGTACTGGTCATCTGGAACACTGTGAGAATTCCTGGTGGGCTGGTCGCCCTGTAGGCTGGTGGGCTCGACAGACATATATATATATTTTAACATATAGTATCTCACTGGGCCAGCCCACTTAACCGGGCCGGAACATTACATTTTATGTATGAGAGAGATCATCCAGGGCTTTCCAATGACATATAGCAGAACACATCAGACTTTCTTGAAAGAAGACTGGTTGCAACCCTTAACCCCACCCTGCCCCAACCATTCCCTCATACACACACACACACTAACAGTGACACAGCCGCAAGTCTTTGAATAAATTTTGTTTAAAAAAAAAAAAGCAAAGGTGGAGCTGAAAAGTTAAGGGAGAAAAAAGTAAATCCCCTTAAGTCAGAAGCAGCAAAATGTAGGAAGCTAACTGATTTAAATACATCTTTAAATCATTTAGAGATATCTGCAAACCATTTAGAGATACCTAAATAAGGTGTTTTACAAAGATATCTTGAAATGATTTGAAGATATCTTGAAATTATTTTGAGCTATCTGCAAATCATTTTGAGATCTGTAAATGACTTCCTGTTCATTTAGAGATATCTGCAAATCATTTCAAAATATATTCAAATGACTTCCTGTATTTTGGCTGAGATTATCACTTCCCATTTCCTCATTCAGTTACATAGAAATTAATGAACAAATTAACAGGAAGTCATTTGCAGATATCTCTAAATGATTTCAAGATATCTACAAATAATCTAGCAATCTCTAAATGTACTTTTAAATTAGATATCTTTAAATGATTTGCAGATATCTTTAAATGATTTAGAGATATCTCAAAATATTTGAAGATGTATTTAAAGATGTTCCACTAAGGAAAGAAAACCAAGGGAAACTACTAGTAGGAAAGTCCTGAAATGTTTGTATCTCAGTTTGTAATGGCAGGAGTATAAGGAACAAGATGTTAGACCTAGAAACCACAGTGCTGGTGTGTGACTATGTTGTAGAAGTGACAGAAACATGGCTTACAGAAAATGATTGGGTTGAAAACAAGTTGAAAGGATACACACAGTTTAGGAAAGATGGGGGGTAGCATTATATGTCAGAAATGAAACAGAAATGGTTGAGATGGTAAATGACTGTTTTCTTTCTCAATTTGTCTGGGAACCAACAAGAGAGATCGCATGCATTGATTTGATCTTTTCAAGTCAGAGTCAGAGGGACACTATCTAGAGAACCAATGGCAAACTGTGATCACAATATGGTTAGCTTTGAGGCATTCTTTCAAAAATCAAGGTCCAAGTCTAAAACAATGGTCTACAATTTTAGAAAAACAAACTTTGAAGGTATGAGGCAACACTTAGAAGAGGTAGACTGGAGCACACAGACAGACAGGATACAGATTCAGTCGAAAATGGATGGTTATATTTTAAGAATATACTACTTGAGGCTCAGGAGAAATGTGTACCAAAACTTAGCAAATTGAGGACCAAAAAACAATGGCCAAAATGGTTTAATAGAAGTATGCAAAAAATGTCAAGAGAAAGAAAATGTTGTATAACATATAAAAGGGACAGAGATTAAACAAAATACAAAGAATATGTTGAACTGCAAAGAGATGTTAAGAAAGGGATCAGGAAAGCAAAGAAGGAAATAGAAAGAAACATAGCTCTTGGAGCTAAAACTAATGAAAAGAGCTTTTTTCAATACTACAACAGCAAGAGGTCAATAAAGGAGGAAGTGAAACAGATAAAGGACAAAAAATGAAGTTTTTTGGAAAACGAACAAGATGTGGCAAATGTTAAAAGAGTATTTCACAGAGGTTTTTACAAAAGAAAAAACGGATAACATGGTTAACAATCAGTCCAGTCAAACCCTAAGAGAGATCAGGATAAATGAGGAGGAGGTACTAAAGGAAGGGACTAGCAGAATTAAAAACAAACAAATCACCGGGGCCAGATGGGATATTTCCAACAGTATTTAAAGACATTAGGGGAATTATTTATAGGCTGCTAACTCAAATATTCCAAATGACACTTAGAACAGGGGATGTGCCAACTGACTGGAAGACGGCAAATGTCATACCAATCCACAAGAAAGGGAACAAAACTGAGCCAGGAAATTACAGACCAATCAGTCTCACCTGCATCACCTGTAAAATGTTGGAAAAAAATATTAGACAGAAAATAGAGGAGCATCTTAATGAAAACCATATTCTTGGAGATAGTCAACATGTGTTTAGACAAGGCAGATCACGTCTTGATATACTTGAGAATATAATTGAGAACGAGGGCAGTAATGTTCAGACTGTACAATGCACTAGTTAGAGCTCATCTGGATACTGTGTACAGATCTGGGCTCCACAGAGTGTGTGTGTGTGTTTGTGTTGTGTAGCACTCTGACAATAGTACTGCATACTGTACAGCAATAGAATTGTGGGGTCTGGACTAAGCTCTCCAGATGTAAGAAACCAAAAAGTAATTTCTCACTTTACAAAATATTGCAACCAATGTTTTCTTGTAGGTTTATTTAGTTGCCAGTAAAGAGTGGATAATTGTCCATGCTTATGGTTAAATGGTAGCCATGTTTCTTGGTGTCATGATGTTGCCATTGTAGCTCTAAGGTATTTGATTATTTTAAGCAAGTTTATAAATCTTTCATGATGCCTAATTGTTATAGCAGCTGTACTTGTTGCTGTGGGAAGGCATACCTAAGGTGATTTTTTTTTCTGTGTCTGAGAATTTGGGCTGCAGAGAAAATATGACATTTACTATAGGCATATCACAACCTCTCTTAATTGTCACACATATATTTTTGCATAATTAATAAAGTTTAATTAGGAAAAAATATTTTAAAAAGTTTCACTATATACAGTATGTATATGTGTGTGTTTGTCACACCCACGCAGGGGGAGTTCCAGGATTGTGGAAATGGGGGGCATAAAGGGGCCATGATAATTACAGAGGGGCCTGCATCTGCTAGGGGGATACAGGGGCAAGATTTTATTGTAAAATGGCTTGTAATCAGTTTGTAATCTACGATTGAAGCAAATTACAAGGATAAGATGGGCAATTAATTAAAATCCAGCAAAAATGTACTATCATATTTGCTGCTATTTGCTAGTGACAAAATTATTTTCAAATTGCTGTTAACACAATAGACAATACAGACAACTTTTCAACCTGCCTCACCCCCAAAAGTGCTTCAATATGGATACATTGCTGAGCATTTGTTCAGTGCAAGAGGGAATGGTATTAGTGAACAAAATAGCATCCCCTCCATATGCAAAATTAAAAAAGGAAAAGCCTGATTGGACAGAAAGTGTTCAACCCAACCCCCCAAAATCACTGGAATGCACCTTTAACACTGGACATTAAGAAACCCCTTTTAACCCATTAGCTAGTTACTGCTCCACTGATAATGAGTTGAGCAGAGCTAGCTAGGGTTACTATATCTGAACTGTCAATAAAGAGGACACTCCAAAAGGTGGGGGTGGTAGTGGAGGGCTGGGGCTGTAAACAACAACAAAGTGTTATGACCTGAAATAAATATTTAAATGCAAAGAAAGGCAAGGTTTGAGAACATGTTCAGTCTGCTGTGACGCATGTCTATCACTGCTGTAGCCATTTCTTCAAAGAAAATCTCTAAAACATCTTGATTTTCTATTCATAAGCGCCCTCTGCAATCATGACTTTCAGCTGCCATGTAAAATTCTGCCCTCTCCCTTCAAGTCTCAACTAGGGGTACGCGGATCGATCCCAAAATATCGATACTACAGATACTACGTCTCATTTTTTAAGATCGATTCTAGCGTCAATAGGATCGATACCAGTTTAAGTTTCTCTCTTCTAGGTTGTACCCATTTCATCAAAGCGTAGAACTACGCTCCATTGTCGTGAACACATCTTCAGTGCTTCAGTGCTTCTGCTGTCGCTGTGACTGTGCACTAAACAACGCACATGCGCCACGCCGCCACCCCGACTACCGGCGCCAACTGCCAATCCCACACATACAAGAATGGTTGAGGGTAGTCTGTGCTGTTGTTGAGTTATTTGCACTTTTCTTTTCTTATTTATAAAAGTTGTGAAAGTTTTAAAACATTCATTTTTCTCCACAAATAATTGTGGACTTTGTTTATTCAAAACTTTGTTCATGTTTGCACATTCAAATTACAATAATGAAAAATATATTTTTGTTATTTACCTTTAAAAACTGTCCTGTATTTTAACATGCATGTGATAAAGTAATTAACAGTGGAATGAAAAAAAAAAAAAAAAACTGTCTTCATTAATTTATGTAGCACTTTTTTACAAAGTCTCACAGGTGGCAGGTAGAAATTCTACCACTCACCTTACAATGATTGCAAATCATTTAGTGGTTATGAAAATGTATTCAGATTTAGCCTATTGATGATCAGGCTTGACGGCAACTTAAACGCTCTGGGGGGGCATCCACTTATTTAGGGGGGGCCCATTTTGTAAAATGAATGAAATCATATTCTTTACCATTTTACTTCCTTATAATGGCATTAAACAATGGAAACAATGATTACAATACAATATTATATACAGTTCCTTACGACTGTATTATTATTATTGTTATTATAACTGCATTAGCTACAACGTAGCGTCTGAGTCAAGTTGAGTACTTCAAACAAATAGAGTGAGCAGCTCTCTACAATGCACAATACACAGGTTTGCATATACACCAAGGTAGCGTACAGAAAAGGAATGTACATATAATCCTTTTTTTCATCTGATTATTCAAAATTGAAAAGAAAAAAAAGATCTTACTGTTATAAACAAACCGATCCCCTTATACGTCATTAATGTATACAATAATTCATGCTAGTGTTTTCTATGGGTGCGTTCACAATATGCAGACTTTCACAATTCTGGGCAGAATTTTCACAGATTCAGAAGACTGATCAGGAAACCTTTGGCTAAATTGGTCAAAGTCTGTGCAGAATAACAAAAGTATGCGTGTCATAAATGCACCCTATATCTACAGTCATAGGCTGCGTCCCAAATCGCACACTTGCTCCCTACACCCTTCGACAAGTGTACACCTCACGTGACGTTGTGCTGATGTCACAGAGTGTGCACTTGAGTGAGCGAGGGTGTAGGGTTTAGGATGAAGCTAAAAGCGCTCAATGGGACACACTTTCAGTGTCATCATTCAGTGCCTTTGTCACAACTACCCAGCACTTACACTACATCCCCGCTAGATGTTGTCTTTACCTTGTCACGGTCAGTCACTTCTCCCAGCTTCAATCATTCCATTAACATTCCGGAAACCCTTGTGCACTTGTTCTCTCACACGCTGCTCCCATTCGCCCTGCACCTCCCAACCTAGTTCACTGTTCCGTTTATAATCCCCTCACTTCCCTCAGTCTGGGCGAAGTTTTGTTAGTTCACGCTACATCTCTGAGCATTTCTCCTTGAGTCCTGTCTAGCCTTAGTATTTTCGAACCCTTGCCCGACTTCCCGACCACGACTCCGTTTCTCCCTTGTTACTCTGTTTGCCTGATCCCACGACCCTCGCCTGTGACCTCGACCACGACTCTGCCTTGCCTTTCTTGCCCTGATCTGCCAGCACCCGACCTACACCTGTTCAACCACCCTTCCGCGCTCCGCAATTGGGTCCACTGTTCCCGTACCCGAGGTACCCGTGACAGAAAACTTCGCCATTATGGACTCAGCGGATCTCCCGGAGATGAGAACTGACCTCACCGCCCAGGGAGCCATGCTCGGTGAGCATGAGAAGGCGATCCGTCACTTCAGAGGCCTCCTAGAGGAGATTCTCAAGGGCCTTCCTGCCGAACCTCCCCAACCCCTGGCAGCCGCTGCTCCCACCACCACCAATGCTCCCGCAGCAGATTCCACTCCCGTTGTGCCAATCAGTTCGTTGCAGTTAGCCGTACCGGACAAATACGATGGCTCCCCGGAACGCTGTAAGGGGTTCCTACTCCAGTGCTCCCTCTACTTCGTACACCTCCCCACTTCTTTCCCTACCGATGCGGCCAACATCGCCTTTGTAATTACGCTCCTCACGGGGAAAGCACTCCTGTGGGTGTCCAAGATATGGGAGCAACAAGGAGAGGTGACACAGTCCCTGACCGCTTTCCTCGCTCACTTCAAGGAGGTTTTCCACCATCCAGCTGCAGGAAGGGACGCGGGGGACCGCCTCTTCTCTCTTCACCAGGGCACATCAACTGCAGCGGATTATGCTCTGAGGTTCCGTACACTGGCTGCGAATAGTGGATGGAATGAGCGGTCACTCATCTCTGCTTTCCGCCGGGGGTTGCGTGCCAACTTGCAATCTGAACTTGCCTGCAAAGATCGGGCCCTGGGGATGGAAGAGCTCATCCAACTGGCGGTTTGGCTGGATAACTTGATGAGGACCAGAAGGCAGCATCCCACGTCTGAGGTCCAGCTTCCACGGGCCGAAGTCAGCCTTCCTTCCGGCAGCCCCGGAGAACCCAAACCCATGCAACTGGGTAGGGCCCATCTATCGCCTAAAGAGAGGCAAAGAAGAGTGCAGCAACGCCTTTGCCTCTATTGCGGACAGTCTGGGCACTTCCGCGATGCTTGCCCTCTTCATCCTGGCTCCTTCCTTCGGATTCAGCTCGGTTCTAAATCTGTGTCTGTGCTTGCGCTGCTAGATTCTGGATCCTCGGGGAACTTCATCAACCGGAAGACGGTGAATTACCTCAACATCCCACTCTCACCATGTGTACCTCCTCTTCGTGTTCGGGCAGTCAACGACCAGCCCATTGGTTCCGGCCCGATTTCCCATAAAACAATTCCCATTACCTTGTCTATCGGTTTGCTGCACTACCCTGGCTCATTCACCATAACCCAACCATCTCCTGGAGGGATGGAGACATAAAATCCTGGGGGCAGCGTTGTTTCACCGAATGTCTGTCACCCCCCTGCCGGGCCACGCACATTGAAAGTCCCTCTCTCTCTTTTCCCGCACCGATTCCTCCTGAATACGCAGACCTGGCGACGGTGTTCAGCAAAACCAGGGCTTCGCGATTACCACCACACCAATCCGGGGACTGTGCCATTGACCTCCTTGCGGGCACCTCTCCCCCAAGGGGCCATATTTATCCTCTCTCTCTTCCAGAGTCACAGGTGATGGAGGACTACATCACGGAGGCTCTGGACCTGGGCATCATCCATCCTTCCACGTCTCCCGCTGCCGCCAGCTTCTTGTTCGTCTCTAAGAAGGATGGCGGTCTCCGGCCCTGCATTGACTACAGGGGGCTCAATGCAGTGACTGTGAAATACCCGCTACCCTTAGTGCCCGCCGCGCTGGAACAGCTGAGAGGTGCCCGCTACTTCACCAAGCTGGACCTGCGCAGCGCCTACAACCTCATTCGCATTAGAGAGGGGGATGAGTGGAAGACGGCGTTTCTTACCCAAACTGGCCATTACGAATACCTTGTCATGCCATTCGGTCTTGCCAATGCCCCTTCTGTTTTCCAGGCGTTCGTCAATGAGACGCGGTCGTTTCTCCATCGCTTCATGATCAACTACATCGACGACATCCTCATCTACTCCTCCACTCTCTCCGAGCATGTCTCCCAGGTGCACCAGGTGCTCCAGTGTCTGTTGCGCAACGGACTCTACGTCAAGGCGGAAAAGTGCGAGTTCCATCGCCAGCGCATCGGGTTCCTGGGCTACGTCATCGATGCCGCCGGCATGCACATGGACGTGGAAAAGGTGAGCGCTGTCACCGACTGGCCGCAGCCCCGCACTGTGAAAGAGCTGCAGCGCTTCCTGGGCTTTGCCAACTTTTATTGACGGTTTATCCGCAATTTTAGTTCTGTTGCCTCCCCACTGACTTCTCTATTGAAGGGCTCCCCCTGGACTTTTGTCTGGACAGACTCCGCCACTGCCGCCTTCGCCTGCCTCAAGACCCTGTTCACGACAGCTCCCATCCACAGGCACCCGGACCCCTCGCTGCCCTTTGTCGTGGAGGTGGATGCTTCTGAGTCCGGAGTGGGGGCTGTGCTCTCCCAGCGCCACGGACAGCCGCCCAAGCTGCACCCCTGCACTTTCTTCTCACGCAAGCTGTCGCCGGCGAAGCGCAACTACGACATTGGCAACCGCGAGCTCCTCGCCGTGAAGCTGGCTTTCGAGGAGTGGCGGCACTGGCTGAAGGGCGCCGCAACCCATTCCTGGTTCTGACGGACCACCGGAACCTCGAATACATCCAGTCAGCCAAGCGCCTCAACACCCGCCAGGCGTGCTGGGCGCTCTTCTTCACCCGGTTCAGCTTCACGATGACCTACCGCCCGGGATCGAAGAACGCCAAGGCAGACTCCCTCTCTCGGCAGTTCGACTCCTCCCTGGCCCCGCAGTCCGCGAAACCCATCCTGTCTCCCTCCTGCATTCTGGATCCCATTAAATGGGACATCTGGGACCAGATCCAGCGCGGACTCTCCTCTGATCCGCCTCCTCCAGCCTGTCCACCGAATCAGACCTACGTCCCGTCCTCCATGCGCTCGCACCTGCTGCGCTGGATCCATGCCACTCATGCCTCTGGTCACCCGGGTGTCAACCGCACCATCACCCTTGTCCGGGGAAAGTTCTGGTGGCCCGGTCTGGTGCGTGACGTCACCCGGTTTATCGGTGCCTGCTCCACCTGTGCGCAATCCAGGGTCTCAAGACACCTCCCCGCAAGGCTGCTCTACCTGCTGCCTGTCCCGCACCGTCCTTGGTCCCACATAGCCGTGGACTTCCTCACGGATCTCCCAAAATCCCAGGGTTACACCGCCATCCTAGTGGCCATTGACAGGTTTTCTAAGAGCTGCCGGCTCATCCCTCTGAAGGGCCTCCCCACTGCACTGGAGACTGCAGAGTTGCTTTTCCAGCATGTCTTTTGCATCTACGGCCTGCTAGAGGACATCGTATCCGACCGGGGTACGCAGTTTACCTCTTGTGTCTGGTCTGCCTTTTTCAAAGGCACTCAACGTGAACATCAGTCTCACTTCGGGATATCATCCCCAGTCGAACGGACAGACAGAACCGAGAACCGGTTCTGAACCAAGAAATTGGCCGATTTTTGCGTCCTTACTGCAGTACATCGCAGGTGGATTGGAGCCGCTTCTTACCCTGGGCCGAATACACCCAGAACTCCCTCACCAGCTCCTCCTCTGGCCTCACCCCATTCCAGTGCACCCTCGGTTACCAGCCTGCCCTGTTCCCATGGGATGAGGAGTCCACGGATGTTCCGGCGCTGGACGACTGGTTTCGCCGCAGTGCAGCAGTGTGGCAGGCAGTGCACACCCGGCTGCAACGAGCGATCCGCCACCAGAGGACCGCAGCTGACCTACATCGAAAACCGGCCCCACAGTATCAACCTGGACAAGAGGGCTGGCTGTCCACCCGAGACATTAAGATGCGCCTGCCTTCTAAGAAGCTCAGCCCCAGATACATCGGCCCGTTTTGGATTCTACGCCAGGTCAATCCGGTATCCTACTGCCTCCAGTTGCCTCCGCACTACCGGATCGCCCCCACGTTTCACGTCTCTCTTCTGAAGCCGGTGGTGTCCGATTCCTCGCCTGCTCCTACTCAGCCTGCCTTTTCCCCTGCACCTCCTCCTCCCCCCTCCTCCTCTGGATTTGGATGATGGTCCCGCTTATGTGGTGCGCTCCCTCCTCCGCTCCCGTCGCCTCCGGGGTCGCCTGCAATACCTGGTCGACTGGGAGGGTTACGGTCCGGAGCAGCGCTCCTGGGTTCCAGCTTCGGATGTGCTTGACCAGTCGCTCCTCACGGACTTTCATTCAGCCCATCCTTCTGCTCCAGCTCCTCGGCCCCGTGGCCGCCCCCGCCGTGTCTGGCCCAGTATGGCTGTGGCCGATCGTGGAGGGGGGGGGTACTGTCACAACTACCTAGCACTTACACTACATCCCCGCTAGATGTCGTCTTTACCTTGTCACGGTCAGTCACTTCTCCCAGCTTCAATCATTCCATTAAGATTCCGGAAACCCTTGTGCACTTGTTCTCTCACACGCTGCTCCCATTCGCCCTGCACCTCCCAACCTAGTTCACTGTTCCGTTTATAATCCCCTCACTTCCCTCAGTCTGGACGAAGTTTTGTTAGTTCATGCTACATCTCTGAGCATTTCTCCTTGAGTCCTGTCTAGGCTTAGTATTTTCGAACCCTTGCCCGACTTCCCGACCACGACTCCGTTTCTCCCTTGTTACTCTGTTTGCCTGATCCCACGACCCTCGCCTGTGACCTCGACCACGACTCTGCCTTGCCTTTCTTGCCCTGATCTGCCAGCACCCGACCTACACCTGTTCAACCACCCTTCCACGCTCCGCAATTGGGTCCACTGTTCCCGTACCCGAGGTACCCGTGACAGCCTTTGCCTTTACCTACGCAGTCTTTCATTGTCATGTGTCTCTGTATTTAATCAAAATAATAATTTTGAAATATATTGCTCGTTAATATCACCTCCTAGTTTTATAGGATACTACTTTAGTAATTAATTAATTGATAGCTGCCGAAACATTTTTTGGCTGAATTTTCTAATCGTATATTTCAATCATGATTATATAATCATTTTTATATTATCTATCTATGTATTATTTCCTTGATACATAATTTAACAATTTCTACAACTGTCTAGCTAACATTACATTTATATGCACCCGCTGCTGCCATATTTTCCCAACTGACTTGTCTCCGCTTTTAATGCACAGAGTTCTGGGACTTCAGCGTTAAAACACTTCCACATCAGTGCGCTCTTTTGTACACTCCATCGAAGGGAGCATTGAAGGGCACAAACGGCTCGATTAGGCTCCTTCACTCACTCCCTAAGGGTTTGGGACAGCGCTTAAGATGTGATTTGCAAGAATATGTACATGACTTTTCATTTGCGTTGTAAACAATACATCATATTTTCTTAAAGGGCAGAAATATAACACACTTGCGTTTGTAAGAGGCTTAGCGATATGTTGTTACTGGGAAAAAGGTTCGTGCAAAGTGCAATAGTCATTTAGTGAAGGAGGGGTGCCGTTTAATGGCAAGACAAAACACTGCCGTCAGGCAAAAGGTATTTTGTTTCTGTTTGGGCCAAGGCACATTTATGTGGATTTATAGTCAGTCCAGCTTGTTGTATCCGGTCTAGGATTGCTTTTAAATGACAGAGATGTTCTTCCCACGAGGCACTGTAGATAACAATGTCGTCCAGGTAGGCGGCAGCAAACTCCTCTGTGCCTTTTACAACACGGTCCATCAGTTGTTGGAATGTTGCTGGTGCTCCATGCAAACCAAATGGCAGCATCATGAACTGGAACAGTCCAAATGGCGTTCTGAATGCTGTTAATTCTCTTGCTTTACGAGCCAATGGCAATTGCCAATATCCTTTGCATAAGTCCAGTGTACTGATGTATTTGGCCTTTCCCAGTCGTTCTATCAAGGCATTGGATAAGAATCAAATTTGGAATTGGAGTTCAGATGACAAAAGTCAATACAGAAGCGAATCGTGGCGTCTTTCTTTGGCACAAGAACTATTGGACTGCACCAGTCACTAAAAGTCTTTGATCACTCCCATAGTCTTCATCATGTCGATTTCTCCCTTTAGAGCAGGCAACATTCTTTCTGGAATGCGATATCTCCTTTGTTGCACCACTGCGTTTTCTTTCAGTGTTATGCTTTGCTGTACCAGTGTGGTGTAATCTGGAGTCTCTTGGAACAGCTCTGGATCCAGGAGTGGATGATGTTGTTCTTGCTGATCCACTTGAAGGTGCGAAATGTCAACTCCTCCTGAGGATGTCCGGTTTGGTAAATAATGTTTCACCTCCTCATCTTCCCCTATGGCCTGTATTAGTAGATGGATAGCTGCTGATTCTGGTCGTGGCAACCATTCTTTCAACAAGTTGATGTGGAGTGTCTGGAGGGATTTCATTCTATCTGGCATGCCGAGTGTATAAACAAGTGGCCCCTTTTTGTTCACCACCTCATACGGTCCTTGCCATTTGGCCAGCAACTTGCTTTCTTGGTTAGGTAGAAGAACTAACACCTTTTGTCCCGGTGTCAAGGAACATTGTCTGGCATTTTTGTCATACCAGGTCTTTTGATTAGACTGGGCCTTTTTCATATTATCTTTGGCCAAATAAGTAATTTGCTCCAGACGGTCTCTCATGTTGAGCACATAGCCCACGATATTGTCATGATTAATCTTTTTATCTTCCTAGGTTTCTTTCAGAATGTCCAACGGTCCTTGTACAGGTCGACCATAAAGAAATTCAAAAGGAGAGAACCCTGTTGATGCTTGTGGAACCTCTCGGTAGGCAAAGAGAAGATAAGGGAGCCATTGATCCCAGTCCATTCCAGTGTTGTTGATGAACTTCTGCAGCATGTTTTTCAAAGTTTGATTAAAGTGTTTGACTAAACCATCAGCTTGAGGGTGATATGGGGTGGTCTTTAAGCCCTTAATCCCTAACAAACTATACACTTGACTGTGAGAATATGGCTGAGAACCCCCATTCTTGAAAACAACTGCATAAATGCAAAAGCTACTGGTCTGGCTTTAATCCTTCTCAAAGGGAAAACCTCTGGATACTTGGTTGTGTAATCACAGTTGACAAGCATGTATCCATGACCAGCTCTACTTCGTTCCACTGGTCCTACAATATCCATGGCAATATGCTCAAAAGGTACATCAACAATTGGTAGGGATTTTGAAGGGGAACTCTACCTGGTTTCCTAGCTGCAGTTAGCTGACATTCAGAACAAGTTTTACAGAAGTTAATAACATCTGTGTACAGACCTGGCCAATAAAATCAACTGGCAATACGAGACAATGTTCTTGTGCCACCAAGATGTCCTGCCCAAAGTATAGCATGTCCCAAGTTCAACACTAAGGATCTCAACAAAGTAGGAACCACTATTCTTTCTTTTTGCCCCTGTTTATGATACAAAATCTTATTCTTCATAAAATAGACCTACTCCTTTAAGGTTGCCAAGCCCTTTCCAGTTAACTTTGCAGTTTCTGCCTCCTTAACTATGGCAGCTAGGGACTTATCCTCCCTTTGCATCTCTGCAATATTGTCAGGCACGTCCCACTACACAGTTGATTCTGGTAAATCTTAAGAACATAAGAACATAAGAAAGTTTACACACGAGAGGAGGACATTCAACCCATCATGCTCATTTGGTGTCCATTAATAACTAAGTGATACAAGGATCCTATCCAGTCTATTTTTAAATGTTGCCAATTTCTCAGCTTCAACCACATCACTGGGGAGTTTGTTCCAGATTGTGACAACTCTCTGTGTGAAGAAGTGTCTCCTGTTTTCCATCTTGAATGTCTTGAAGCCCAATTTCCATTTGTGTCCCCGGGTCCATGTGTCCCTGCTGATCTGGAAAAACTCCTCTGGTTTGATGTGGTCGATGCCTTTCATGATTTTGAAGACTTGAATCAAGTCCCCACGTAGTCTCCTCTGTTCCAGGGTGAAAAGGTTCAGTTCCCTCAGTCTCTCAGAGTAGGACATTCCCTTTTCAGAGTAGGGCATTCCCTTCATCTGCCTTCTCCTGGCTCATAGCAGTTCCATTATGCTTTTCCTGTCTCCTCTGTCTTCTAGTTTTTCTTGGTTTCCCTAAGCCCAACTCTATTTCAGCCTTAAAGAAAGGTAAAACTTCCAAGGTCTCAGACTGGCCTTCACCTTGTTTAGCTTGCGCTCTGGTCTGCACTAGATTACAGGTTTCAGAGTGCGGCAACAAATCTAAACGTACAGGCACATCTTGCCCCAAAACCATTGCATATGGCAATTCTTTAACCAGTACCACTGTCATAAGATAGGCCTGCCCCTGAATAACCACATATACATCAGCAGTAGGATACACTCTAGCATTCCCATGCACACACAGTATTTTACTAGGTTTGGTTTCATTACACCTCTCTCTGTGGATTTCCTCCCGCACCAAGGTTTTTGAACTCCCTGTGTCAACCAACGCCTGCACTGTTTCACTGTTAATCACAACAGAGACCAACTGATCTCGTCTAGGCACAGCTGACATACCACCCTGAACTGGTCTAGGTGCATAACAGCCTTTCGATGGGGACATGCAGGTTTCATGTGTCCTTCCTGACCACAATGGTAACATCGTACTACAGGTTTGTCAGTGCTTTCCCTGGATTTCTGGGTAACAATAGTAGTAGCTTTACGTTGCAGACCACCCCCTGTTATCTCCCCAGGCCTACCTCTGGATTTAGTCCTAGCAGTCCATGACGCATTCTCCATGTTTGTGAACCTCTCTGAGCTGCTACAAAGACATCAGCAAGGCGGGCTGCTTCCACGGCTGTAGTTGGATTATGCTCCTTAATCCAGACTTTTAACTCTGGGCTGAGCATCCACAAGAACTGCTCCAAGATGATCAGCTCTCCAATGTCTTTTACAGTCTTTTTTCTGAGTTGAATCCATTTGTCGTATAACTCCTTGAGTCGGACGCAAAGATCTTTAGGAGTTTCTTCCAGCATGACATCCAAAGCTCGAAATTTTGCTGGTAAGTTTCAGGACTAATGGCATACTTTTTAAAGATTGCCTCTTTGATGCTCTCATAGTCCAGTGCCTCATCTATGTCCATTGCCACATATGCACTCCTAGCTTTCCCACTAAGCGAATGGCCCAGTCTGCCTTTGGCCATTGACATGCTAGTGCAATGCATTCAAAAGTCCATTCATCCTGGTGATGGTAGACTTGTTTTCTGGGGTTTGCTTGGGCAGTAGCCATCCATGATCATACTACTTTGAATACTGTTAAGACTCTATGGAAGGCTGTAATTCAGCCTTTTGGGTGTCCTGAGAGGATTCATTCTGATAGAGACCCCTTGTTTGAGTCAGGCCTAATAGAAAATCTTGGCCAGCTTTATGGAATACACAACAGTAGGACTATGCCCTACCATCCCCAGGGGAATAGATCCTATGAGAGGCTAAGTCAAACTTTGCTGTTATTAAGGTGCTCTCAAATAATCAATAGGGTAATCTGACCATTAAGGTATAGGGGGGAGGATTTTGTGTATCGAGTGTTTGTCGGGACACCAATCATTCCAGCAAGGGGGAGTGTCACAGAAGATGATTGCAAGGCTTATTATACGATTATGGGTTTTGTGGTTATTTCTTATGTTTTACTGTGTTGCAATGATTCATTTTTTCATTGGTCCACTGTCTATTTATTTTGGTGTTGTTGATTTAATTCTCAAAACCCCCTAATTACCCGATTATTCCCCCTTTCCCCTCACACACCTGTGCTTATTCCCTTGATGAGAAGTGGGCTTTAAAACCAGGGAGGCACTGAGACAGCGTCAGAGAGTTTGGCTGGTGTCTGAAGTGGCGCCAGGGAGTAGCTGCAGCACGGGACTCTTATTAATTAAAGCATACATTGAAGCAGAGTATTGGACTGGTGCTGTGAGACCCCACGGGAGACCAGGAAGAGTGCTCGATTCACTGGAGGAGTGACCCGTGGTTGGGGAGTGAGGCTGCATGGCTTATAAGTTATCTCTTCATGATCAAACCCATGTGTTAAAGATGCAGGTCTGTGATGAGGGGTTGTAAACAATGAGTAAAGGTTCAACCTGGTAAAGCAAGGGACTTTCTTCTGAGGTCTGCTGTGCTCTCTCCACTGTCGCTTGCGGTATTAACACTATAGCTGCAGTGTTTAAAAGGACGACGGGAGGGGTTAAGCCTGGGCTAAAAGCCTATTTAAGTCTTAACTATTGGTTGTCAATAAATGACTTATGTCTGTAAATACTTCAACAACCAAATCAGGAAGGTTTTATTTTGTTGGGGCATTAACAATTTACAAAAGACAGATTGGTTGAGACATGAAGGGAGAGTGTGAGTGAGAGGGCGGAATTTGACAGGGCAGTGAAAAGGCATGATTGTGGAGGATGATGATGAATATAAAATCAAAAGGATATTTTAGACATTTCCTTTGAAGAAAATGCGACAGCAGTGACAGGTGCGGGTCACAGCAGACTGAATATATTCTCAAACCTCAAATCGCTATTGTTTAGTTGTTACTGTTTCTTCAGAGTTTTATGTTTTTACTATTTTACCTTGTAATAATGTAAAAATATATTTTCATATAATCGTGTTTTGTTTCTGCAAAGTTAATACTTTTTATATAAATTGTAGCATGCCGGAGGGTAGTGTAGTGATCTCGAGCCTTGCTAAGAGGCCTGAGCCTTTTGGTGATGCGGTAAGATTGCTGCACTGTGGCGCGAGAGAATGGGATTCAAGTCCCTGTCGTGGCCGCTACACCCGAAATACTACAATATTAATTGATTAACTAAAACATACATGCAATTTTTTTAATATTACTAATCATTAATGTTATTTATTGTTTATATGTTATGTTTTAGCACAGCATTTTTTGTGTTTATTTCTTGGTTAAGCATTTTTGCACCTTTTTGCCATACAACCATGTATTGAACATGTTAGGTTAACTCATAATGTCTTGTTCAGACATGAATAAATTTATTTTTTTTGCATGTAAGTATATTTTTAGGTCATAACACTTTGTTGTTTACACCTCCAGCCCCCCACACCTTTTTATTGAAAGAAAAATGGTAACCCTAGCTAGCTCTGGTTCTCTCAGCTAATTATCAGTGGAGCTGTAACTTTAGCTAATGGATTAAAAGTTGCTACTTAATGTTCAGTGATAAAGATGCATTCCAGTCATTTTTGGGGGACATGTACGCATTCTGTCCAATCAGGCATTTTAAATCTTTATTTTTGCATATGAAGGGAACCCTATTTTGTTTACTAATACCATTCCCTCTTGCACTGAAGAAATGCTCAGGGATGTATCCATATTGAAGCACTTTTGGGGGTTAAGCAGTGGAGAAATTTTCTATATTGTCTATTGTGTTGTCTATGGCAATAAGATGTCACTGTTGTCTATTGTATTAATGTCAATTTAAAAATAATGTTATCACCAGCAAATGGTAGCAAATATGTGTTACATTTTAGCTGGATTTTTATTAATTGGACAGCTTATCCTTAATTATGTAATTTGCTTCAATCTTAACTTACAAATTGAGTTTTTAACAGCCATTTTACAACTGATGTCAAGGTTTTAGAGGAAAAATAAATAAATATATATATATATATATATATACGTATATATATACACTCACCTAAAGGATTATTAGGAACACCTGTTCAATTTCTCTTTAATGCAATTATCTAACCAACCAATCACATGGCAGTTGCTTCAATGCATTTAGGGGTGTGGTCCTGGTCAAGACAATCTCCTGAACTCCAAACTGAATGTCCGAATGGGAAAGAAAGGTGATTTAAGCAATTTTGAGCGTGGCATGGTTGTTGGTGCCAGACGGGCCGGTCTGAGTATTTCACAATCTGCTCAGTTACTGGGATTTTCACGCACAACCATTTCTAGGGTTTACAAAGAATGGTGTGAAAAGGGAAAAACATCCAGTATGCGGCAGTCCTGTGGGCGAAAATGCCTTGTTGATGCTAGAGGTCAGAGGAGAATGGGCCGACTGATTCAAGCTGATAGAAGAGCAACTTTGACTGAAATAACCACTCGTTACAACCGAGGTATGCAGCAAAGCATTTGTGAAGCCACAACACGTACAACCTTGAGGCGGATGGGCTACAACAGCAGAAGACCCCACCGGGTACCACTCATCTCCACTACAAATAGGAAAAAGAGGCTACAATTTGCACAAGCTCACCAAAATTGGACAGTTGAAGACTGGAAAAATGTTGCCTGGTCTGATGAGTCTCGATTTCTGTTGAGACATTCAGATGGTAGAGTCAGAATTTGGCATAAAGAGAATGAGAACATGGATCCATCATGCCTTGTTACCACTGTGCAGGCTGGTGGTGGTGGTGTAATGGTGTGGGGGATGTTTTCTTGGCACACTTTAGGCCCCTTAGTGCCAATTGGGCATCGTTTAAATGCCACGGCCTACCTGAGCATTGTTTCTGACCATGTCCATCCCTTTATGACCACCATGTACCCATCCTCTGATGGCTACTTCCAGCAGGATAATGCACCATGTCACAAAGGTCGAATCATTTCAAATTGGTTTCTTGAACATGACAATGAGTTCACTGTACTAAACTGGCCCCCACAGTCACCAGATCTCAACCCAATAGAGCATCTTTGGGATGTGGTGGAACGGGAGCTTCGTGCCCTGGATGTGCATCCCACAAATCTCCATCAACTGCAAGATGCTATCCTATCAATATGGGCCAACATTTCTAAAGAATGCTTTCAGCACCTTGTTGAATCAATGCCACGTAGAATTAAGGCAGTTCTGAAGGCGAAAGGGGGTCAAACACAGTATTAGTATGGTGTTCCTAATAATCCTTTAGGTGAGTGTATATTATATCGTAGTCTTTGTCCTCTGTGTGCTGTTACTCCTATCTTGGATATCAGCAACCCACATTCCTTTCTTGCAATGTATTATCTGCAAATTACCTTGCAATGCAATTGGAAATTAAGAGGTTACTAATGATTATAAAATTGATGAGATTGGAAGGCTTAGTTTAGGATGCTAATGATAGTTATTAGAAATGACCATTCAGACACTGTTTTATAACATGTTAAGCCCCTTGAGGGCATGTCCCAGAATGGATATATACAGCTTTGGAAAAAAAATAAGAGACCACTTATTGATTTCTGAACTTGGAGTGGCTCTTAATATTTTTCCAGAGCTGTAAGCTTTGTTCTACCTAAAACTTTTGAAGAACAGTGTCATGCTTGCTTAAAACTTTTGAGTTCTGTGTTCTGCTGTTCTTTCCGTGCACATAATAAATTCTGATTAGAATTGACGACTGCAAATCTTTCTTCCATCACAAGGTATTGCAATTGGATTATAAAGGATATATAATGTGTGAATTTTCCTTTATCACCTCAGATTGTAGTAATTACAATATAATAAAATGCATGTATATCTATTTCTTTCTTCATTAATGGTGCATTGTTATTTTCCTGTATCATTTATTTTTAGACGCTGTACATTTTGATATTTAATTCTGCTATCCCTACCTGGCATTGATGCTGTAATAAGAGTTATAAACCATTATAAATTAAATCACAGGGACCTGATGATGAATCACAAACTACATGTAAAGGACACTTTTAAAACAGTAATCGGGTGATACAGACCATTGCACCAGCGTAATTATCTTGTCAACGTGCCGTTGTATAATTAGACATTTCTCAGGTAATTTAATTTTCTTTTTAAAAAATAAATGCATGATTAAGTTTTAAAATAGCAAATAACAAATAACTTGCCTTCAACATGTTATTCTTAAAAAAAAAAAAAAACTGGGTTATTACTTCATAATGTGCACACTGCCTATAATGAAATACTAAGCAATTCTTTTTGACATATGCAATTGATATGTTCAATACTGATGTTGAAAATCCTGAGAATACATCTGCAATTTACTTGTTAAATCGACATTTAGTAATGCTTCATCATGAGTACTTATTTTGGAGGCAATCTTAAATTAAAAATTTAGTTTTCCTGAGGAAATACTGTTTAGCTAAAAGATTTCCTAAGATTGGCAAGCCATTCATCTTGATTCCATATGATCAGTTCATGAATAAGTCAGATTGTGGTTGATTAAAATATATTACATTACTTGTGAAGAATAATAAATATTGAAATCATAAACATACTGGTACCTATGGGGTTCATAAAAAAACTGCTTTAAATGACACATTTATAATCTGTAGAAAATACATTTAAATTGTCTTGAAAACCATTCATATATATATATAATAGTAATATAAATAAGCAATTCCTTAGGATTCCAAAGAGGTGCAAAGAAGAAATGCTTTAAATCATGGGTAGGATATTTTTTTAAGTACAGAAAAGGGGAATTGAGGAGAACTCTAGAAAGGAGTGAGATTTCAGATAAACTTGTGTGTGGGTGTTTTCTAAGGATAACCCCATTAAAAGATGGAGGTGTGTAGATCAATGGGAATTCCACCAGATATAAATCAATATTGCATGCTTCAGGGACGCCAGTGCATGCTGTATAATTAAACACAGACAAACGAAAATGCAAAAGTTTGCTTGTCACTTTGTACATTCTCTGCCAAGTTTGCATCATGTGGAGGCTGGGATGACTGAGCAGTCTTTCTATCAGTTCAAATTGCTGCCTCCTATTATGCTAGCCTTAAAAAATATTAGATTCAAATTAGGGATTCACAGCATATGAATCAGGAGAAAGTCCTTGTCTGCAGGAGATCAAAGCTGTGAAAACAAGGAGCTTGCATTAATGAATTATAAATATGCAGGAATCCCCTTAATTGAAGCAAGAGGCCATTGCGGTATTGATGAATCCAGTATGTTAAAATTCACACCCACTTATGTTCTTCATAGAGTCGCATCCAACAAATAAATGAGTTTTAGAGCAATCCCAAGATGTTTGAACTAATTAATCTTCCTGGTTAACATTTATGGATGGACAGTCCACACTAAAGTGTCAGTAACCATCAATATGGTGAGTGTCTTATCTTCCTACACAAAGCAGAGCAGATACGCTGCATCAATAGAACCAGACTTTAATGTCCAATGCCAATTTTATCTGTGAACCGCAAAGACTCACAATATCAACACTCAAGCCAACGATTCATTAAATGTGTACCTTTCAGAAACAGAGTTTTAATATGACTTATTTTCTTTGCTAAGAAAATGGGCTGTTTAATGAGAGCTGTGACCACATGCCCAGCTGTCTTTTATTTGCACAAACCAAATGTGTGAGGATTAAGAGTGAACTAAGTTACTCAAGAACTCTATAAATCAGTTTTATTATTACGAAGAGAGGATATTCTTAGCAGTATTAGTTTATTTTTTTTAGACATTCAAAACAGCTAAACTTAAAGAAAAAGAAAAACATGAAATAGAATAAAATTGTTATTTCATTCTTCCAGAACAGGTGAAATGTGAAAATATCGAGAGAGCAAAAATGAGAGAGAGAGAGAGAGAGAGAGAGAGAGCGAGAGAGAGTTAGCAATAATTGGTTTACTGGTTATTTTTCAAACTTTAGAGAGTCTGATTGGTTTATAGCCTGGTAATGTACTATGTAGCCTATTAACTGTCTTGGTCTACTGGATTTGTCTTGGTTATTATTACTCCAATATTAATTAGACAAATAAATTAATGTGTATTTATTATTTGATATCTAACAGATAAAAGCTCAATAAATTATGAGTTGTTGATTTACTTTTCTCATCTACACAAAATGACAGTAGCGGGGTAAGTCTTAAAAAATGGTTAAACTTACCTTAAAATCGAGTGAGGTTGATCATTCATATAGAAGTAGAACGAGGATATAAATATTTCGGTTTCCTTTATTTCTTGAAATATTTGTATTATCTGACACCACCACACCCCACCCCACCCACTCCCTCCCTCCCTCTGTCACCTTCTGCCGTACTCCCTGCGCTGTCTCCCCCTCCACCCTTGGCTCCATTGCTCTCACTCTCTTACCTTCCATTGACTATTTTTCCTATCTGTCTGTTAACTGTGCTACCTCCTATTTGTTCCCCTCCCTCACCTCCTCCCTTGATTCTCTCTGTCCTCTCACATCTCGTCCTGTCCTTCGCTCCCCTCCTCAGCCTTGGATCTCTTCCCTTCTCCGCTCAACCCGATCCAGTCTGCGCACCTTCATTCTCACCTCTATCGGACTCTGAACTTTCCTCTCTCCTCCTAGGTCACAAACCCACAACATGTGCCATGGACCCTCTCCCCATTTGCCTCCTCCAAGCGACCGCTCCTGATCTACTCCTCTTCATCTCCTCCCTCCTCATCTCCTCACTCCTCTCTGGCTGTTTCCCTTCTGCTTTTAAACAAGCTGCTGTCATCCCACTCCTCAAGAAACCTACCCTTGAGCCTCCCTATCCTCAGAACAACCTCCCTGTCTCCCTACTCCCCTTCCTCTCAAAGATCCTTGAGCATGTTGTCTACTGTCAGCTCTCTGCATGTCTTTCCCATCACTCACTCCTGGATCCTCTGCAATCCGGCTTCCGCACAGCTCACTCCACTAAGATGGCTCTCCTGGCAGTCACTGACTCCCTCAGCTGTGCTCGGGTGGCCTCCCTCTCCTCAGAATCTATGATGCTCTGTCCCTCTTCTTCTGCTAAGAACCTAGGAGTCACCCTCAATGCTTTGCTCTCCTACACTCAGCACATCACCACACTGACATGCACCTTCAGATTCGTCCTGAGCAACAAACACAGAATCTGACCCTTCATCACCAATTACTCGACTCAGCTGCTCATCCAGTCACTGGTCCTCTCCCGCCTGGACTACTGCAACTCCCTCCTGGCCAGCCTGCCTGCAACTACTACCCACCCGCTCCAGCTCATCCAAAACTCTGCGGCTCGTCTGGTATTCTCTCTGCCCCAATACCAGCACGCATTCAGTTCAAGACACTGACGCTCACCTACCTCTGTCTCGACCACACTGCACCGAGTTACCTTTAGACCCTCGTCTCTCCATACATCCCCTCCAGACCACTGCGCTCTTCCGGTGCCAGAAGACTAACTCTGCCTCCTCTCCACTCCCCTTCCTCCAGATCCGCTCCTTCTCATCCCTGGCCCCTAAGTGGTGGAACAACATTTCCACCCAAGTCAAAACAGCAGTCTCTGACCTCCTTCCGGCAATTACTCAAGATGCAGTTTTTCAGCCTGATAGTAAAACACATTTGGAACTCTCTGATATTTCAGGGTTATGCTTTTTCGAGGTTTTCAAACATTCAGAAGCCAATAGAAAATATTAATATACATATATTTTAATGAACAGAATTGCTTAATATATTCCTGTGTTTTTTGCTATACCTACCATAAATGTACCTTTTTTTTGGCATTAATGGTACATTTGATATCATTTTTATTATTTTTAAAAGGAGGTGAATGATTACTACACATAGTTTAAATAGCTGGATCAACACAGAATCATTCAAACTTCTACATATCTCTGATACCTGCTACACGGTCTTTAATACATTTAACCTTACGAATACAATCATGAAATGGCAATCATTAATTTCTTGCATGTTAAATTTGCAATTCTGTATGTGTTGGAGTAGGCCCACCCCTTGATTGAAATAACTTGAACTGAAATAACATAACTAAGACTATTAGAAACGTAAAGGGGGTTTAAATAAAGTTTGTACTTACCTGTTGTGAGGGAGGATAAGGTCAAGCCCAAATACAAAGGGGAGAAGTGGAACAAAGTTACTTTATGACTAATTGTTCTTTGGGAATGCTGGGAGGTTACAGGGGCCATCTTGGTGAGGGGCAATATTGGTTTTATTAATTGTGCTGACGAAATGGATTTTGAATTGTATTTTCTTTTTGTGTTTTATACATTTATTTTTGTTACATTGGTTTGTTCTAGGGCAGGGGTCATACAGAGCTAGGGTATATAACCAGGCAGTGGAGGAGTTAGTTGGTGGTATTCTGCAGTGGAGATCATGTGACAGAGTACAAATGTTGAATGTATAGACAACTGTGAACCTGAGTCTAGGTAGCTCTGTGGTGTTAGTTATCCTGCTTATGGGGTTTTATTTTCCTGTTTTTGGTTGTTTTTTAAATTGAATTTTGTTTAGAGACCTCTTGATTCTTTTTGTCAGTTTTTCTTTACCAGTGACAAAAAATAAATTAAACTATTTTATTGGAAAACACATTTTTCTGTCTACAACTGTTCCTGTTTTTCTAACACCTGACCCTTGGTCCACAACAATGTATATCTGGCAAAAGAGTGTTGAGTGGAATGGCAACACATCTACTATTCCTCTGTATTTTTTAGGTCCTTTAAAAGTCCTCAAACCTCCAGCAAAACATTGTATTTGATGTGGTACAGATCTATAGAACTGCTTTCACAGTATTCCATTTCACATGGTAAACATTCAGCTACTTGGCTTTTGCTTTAATGCATATGGGTGTTAAATCATGTAAACATTAAGGAAAATGCTACACTCAGAAGTGAGTGCGATGTGCAGTCAAGAAGTATTTAACACTCAACAGCAAAAAGATAGATGCATAGATAAAATAACATATACTATTCACACCAAGCAGTGTACACTGCCTCACAGTGAACAAGACTCTTAGAAATAATTTCTTGTGAGTGAAATTTTAATTAGCCAAAGTTAAGCAATGGAAGCTTGAACAGGAAGAACTGAGCTTGTAAAAATTAAACAATGTTATCTAACTCTAATAGGTGAGGCAGATACAAGTACAAGTACGGGAGGAGGAGAGTAGAAAATGTAGCTGTAAATTGTTCAACATTTATATAACCAATATGGAGGTTAATGTGTTACAAGTTTGCAGAATGTGCTTGAAATAATTGAAAGATTTTCAGAGTAACTGTCCTTAAGATTGGAAGTGGGGAATAGCATGAACAAATGAAGTGAAGCATGCTTTATGTGACCTGACAGGCTACATAAAATGTACTTAGTGCAATAAATAGTGTACATGTGGCATGATCCCAATTTGCCATAAATATCATAGCTTTTTCAAAATGGAAGTATTTCTGCATGAAGAAGTACTATGATAACATTTCAAAACAGATTCATTTTATTTGGGGTGGAATAGCATAATTTAAAAACTCATGCATTGCAGAGAATGATTCTTGGTTTTAATGCCAAACACTATAACTTAACTTTTTGGCAAACAACGTGAGAATGGATATATATATATATATATATATATATATATATATATATATATATATATATATACACTCACCTAAAGGATTATGAGGAACACCATACTAATACTGTGTTTGACCCCCTTTCGCCTTCAGAACTGCCTTAATTCTACGTGGCATTGATTCAACAAGGTGCTGAAAGCATTCTTTAGAAATGTTGGCCCATATTGATAGGATAGCATCTTGCAGTTGATGGAGATTTGTGGGATGCACATCCAGGGCACGAAGCTCCCGTTCCACCACATCCCAAAGATGCTCTATTGGGTTGAGATCTGGTGACTGTGGGGGCTAGTTTAGTACAGTGAACTCATTGTCATGTTCAAGAAACCAATTTGAAATGATTCGACCTTTGTGACATGGTGCATTATCCTGCTGGAAGTAGCCATCAGAGGATGGGTACATGGTGGTCATAAAGGGATGGACATGGTCAGAAACAATGCTCAGGTAGGCCGTGGCATTTAAACGATGCCCAATTGGCACTAAGGGGCCTAAAGTGTGCCAAGAAAACATCCCCCACACCATTACACCACCACCACCACCAGCCTGCACAGTGGTAACAAGGCATGATGGATCCATGTTCTCATTCTGTTTACGCCAAATTCTGACTCTACCATCTGAATGTCTCAACAGAAATCGAGACTCATCAGACCAGGCAACATTTTTCCAGTCTTCAACTGTCCAATTTTGGTGAGCTTGTGCAAATTGTAGCCTCTTTTTCCTATTTGTAGTGGAGATGAGTGGTACCCGGTGGGGTCTTCTGCTGTTGTAGCCCATCTGCCTCAAGGTTGTACGTGTTGTGGCTTCACAAATGCTTTGCTGCATACCTCGGTTGTAACGAGTGGTTATTTCAGTCAAAGTTGCTCTTCTATCAGCTTGAATCAGTCGGCCCATTCTCCTCTGACCTCTAGCATCAACAAGGCATTTTCGCCCACAGGACTGCCGCATACTGGATGTTTTTCCCTTTTCACACCATTCTTTGTAAACCCTAGAAATGGTTGTGCGTGAAAATCCCAGTAACTGAGCAGATTGTGAAATACTCAGACCGGCCCGTCTGGCACCAACAACCATGCCACGCTCAAAATTGCTTAAACCACCTTTCTTTCCCATTCAGACATTCAGTTTGGAGTTCAGGAGATTGTCTTGACCAGGACCACACCCCTAAATGCATTGAAGCAACTGTCATGTGTTTGGCTGGTTAGATAATTGCATTAATGAGAAATTGAACAGGTGTTCCTAATAATCCTTTAGGTGAGTGTATATATATATATATATATATATATATATATATATATATATATATATATAAACAGATATAGGCTAAATAGAATTCCACCTGGCTGAATCAAATAACCAAGGATTTTAATTAATACAATTCTCACAGATAGCAGGATTTACTTCAGATGATTCCTGTTCTGATCCATAGATGCCATCTGGCTTTCTTTCCAGATGTTTCCAATTCTTAATAGCATGCTTATTAAAAAAAAATTAGTTATTAATACTTATTTTTTATATATAGGTCTAATTGCAAGTCATATAATGTTGACGATTTCACATCACAAGAACCTAGCATTAGGCTATTTGTGAGTGTTACATTTTGAGGCGCTAAACATTTACATTAATTTAGGTTTAATTAATCAGCCATCTGAAAATCCTGGAGGCAGTAAAATATTTAGTATGAATTAACCTTAGCTGAAAAAAAAAATCGATAAATATACATGCTGGAGCCGGAGCCGCTGCTCGGCCTGAGAACCATCTTATCTTTTTGGGAACCGGCGCGCTTTTCCACCAGTTTTGGAACCGAACGCTGACGTCACTGGTGTGGGCGTTCCCAAGCGCGGAGTAGAAGAGAAACACAGCAGTAATAATCAGCACCGAGGACCGCGACTTTAAACCCTATTATACATCACAATCAAACTCATTGTAAAAAGCAAAACAAAAAACGCGAGATCACATGTAGACAAGCAGAAACGAAAATACAGCTATACGAATATGCTAAGATAACTCAGCCTTTTATTTGTATTGATTCTTATTGATGCATTAAGGGATTTACACCGATTCGCTATTTCAGACACTTTTACTGTATTGAATAAAATACAAGTTAGAGTTCACATGCATTCGTCACCGCGCACACAGTTCATTATGAATATACTCTGTATGAGTGGATACATTTTCATTCATTTTGTGGCGTATTTTTACTTTTATTCTTATTTAAGAAACAATGCCTATAGGCTAGCCTATTGATTATGGATGCGGCGCAGTCAATAAACAGATCAATAATCTGTCGGATGATCTCAGGTGGTTTGATGGGAAATTGTGCTGATTGATGAAGTCTGGGATGATGGTCCCACATCACTGTTGCATTGTTTAAAATTCCCCTGGATAAGAGCGTCTGCTAACAAACACACAATAATAATAATAATAATAATAATAATAATAATAATAATAATAATAATAATAATAATACATTGTCAGCACTGCTGGCGTGTGAGCACAAAGCGCATCACTGTAACAGATCTTACTGTGTATTTGATCTTCTCTTACTGTACAATATGTTTTGTGTAATTCGCCCTGTGCTAAGAAAATGAATTTATTCATACATTATTAATCATGCGCAAACCACCCCGGGACACATGACTTGTAGGGACACTGGATTCGGAGTCACACCGGATCAGATAATGACCAGATCATTAACAAACAACATTTCTGTTCAATCTGTATCGTCGCATTAACTCTCATCATCATCATAATATCGCTGTAACACGTCTTTCCTGACACGGAAGCTGCGCTCAGTCGTCTCTCATTGCTGCCATTTGACAACAACTAACTAGTTATTGACCTGTGAGCCCATATAGTCACTGTAGTGTCTCTGACAGACCGCTGTTGCTGCTGATTTCGCTCATTTTTAATCAAATCTCTCCTCGCTGCTCGCGTCTCTGCTGGCATTTTAAACATGGCGGCTGAACTCCAGCCAATCACTTTCTGTGGAGACGACGTAACCCCGCCCCCAGGCCCCTGACGTCACTGGTTCTTAAGGTTCCAGACCAGCACGTTTTTGGTGCCAGAAAAAGCGGCTCCGCGGCACCGAGCCAGTTCTTCTGCGGTGGAAAAGCAAAAAATGGTTCCAAGTTAGGCACCGGCTCCTTGTAGGTTCCGGAAATCAGAGATCGAAAAACTAGCCATGACATCACAGGGGTGCTAACTCTGAGACTGCTTTGCTGGAAGTCAATGAAGAAAATTAGAAAATTCACAAAAATCATTACAAAAAATTATATTTTATGCACGTTCAATAGCCCCATCACCCTATTTTCCGTAAAGATCCATCGGTTTATAGTCATAAAAGTGTACAGTATTTCTCCACCCAGAAGTGTTGCTATTATTTTACATTATTATTTTATGTAGGCTACTGCGGAGTGTCCAGTGGACGTGCATTGTCCGCCGAAAGGGACGCAGGTGGTGGTTCGAGCTGAAAGCAAAGGCCCGGGACAGTGCGAGCAGGACTTATACAGCGCATTGCAATGATGGTCGCTGCTTCAGATTGTCCTGCAAATAAAAACACTTTGGTCTGGATATCAAGTCACACGTTGCCGGGCCAGATCATCACCCTGATGCTCTCCAGGGGGCACATATTCAGGACCATGAAAGCGCTGATTGCGTTGGTAATATTTTGAGCACGGTCGGAGTTGGCTGGTAACTTCATTTGAAAGGCATTAGGAAGAGTAACCTGCTGATGTTGAGCTTTCTTCCGTATACCACTTAGATCAATGTCGGGACGATGTCTTCTGAAATGCGTGTGCATATTTGATGTGTTGCCTGTCACCTGAGGAAGTTTTGTGAAACACTTACAGCAAATTGTATGTGTTCGGTCTACAACACGATTGCCATACCTATACTCCACTGGATAACCAAAATATTCCCATACTACTGAGTTGTATGTGCTGGGAGGGTCTGCAATTTCAGGGTTATTAGCCATCTTAAGATAACTGAATAGCTCAACTTTGCAGGCATGGACACGTGATTGGAAAAGTGGTCACATGACACGTAAGTGGAAGACACTAAAACAAGTGTAAAGTCATACTTGCCTTAATTTACTAACTAAATAGAATAATAATTTCATGATTTACATGTAATGTGTACTGTGAAATGAGAAAATGAATTTTGTTGTACTGTGTGTAAAGAGCTCAAGGGGCTGCATCTGTAACTGATGGCAGGCTGCTGGGGTTGGAGAGGGGCATGTGTCGTGGTTCATGCTATGTAATTCTATAGAGCATTATATGTGAAACATCTATATATATATATAAAAAAAAAAGTTCTCGAACCGCGACATGGGATCGTGGATATTTGTATCGCGATTTCGGCTGCGGTTCGCATATCGTTACAACCCTAGTACCTGGACCAAAAAATACCCTATATGCAGGTGTCAATGTGTGAATTTCAATTAATAAATACAAAATCTAGGAAGTAAAAAAGTCCAAGACGTAACTTCCACGCATTTGGATATTTAATTCATTGGACCAATGAGTTATTAGTATACATCCCACATTATGTAGATAGGCCAAAGGGCTTCTCTGATTTGTAACCTTTCTTCTGTACAACTGTAGAGACAGAGTGCCTTTCTTTCTGACAGTGCTTCTCCTGCCTAAGGATGTACTTTACTTTTTCCACTCGAGTAATTCTATAATGTTGTGGCAAATGTAAAACGTTTTCAATCCTCAGTTAGACATTTCAAGTTTTGATAAAACATTAGTATGGTCTGATAGTTTATAATGTCAGGGTAGTTCTGGGCCTTACTCTGGGAATCGTCTTTGAGGATTGTGCCTGTGTCTGACACATAGCTCAAAGGCGAATGGTTCCTTGCAGAATTATAGAAGTGTACTGCCTGCTGTTTGCAAAGATACCCCTCTCCTGCCAGTGGCTCCCCAATTTATACTGACTTTTTGGAACTTGGGCTATATTCATAAAAGCTTTTCTGCCAAGCTGAGTATACCACACTTTAATGAAAAGGGAAGATGGGGAGAAGGGGGGACTCCACACACATTATGTGTTCATAATCAGAAAGCAATGTTTAAACTGGATGCTGAAAGATTTATGTGACAGTCCTCCACTTCATTGTGTTCTTTGCGTTGGAAAAACTATGTGGTGATAAATGTTTTATGGAAACAGTCCTTAATTATTTCAGCTTGCCTAGTGACACATAACTATCACTACAGGGTACAACAAGACAGATTAAATCAAGGGAGTAGTCTTGCACTTTGGCTGTGCATTTCAGAAGTAAGTTGCTGCTATGGAAAAAAGGTGAAAATGTCTATACGCAAGTATTTTAAGGATGTGGCTTTCTACTTTGAGTACAATACAACCAGGGTTGGGGAGTAACAGAATACAAGTAGTGGCATTATGTAATCAGATTACAGAATTGTGATACTTGTATTCCAGTTACAATTACTCCTGTCAAATGTGTATTCTGATTACCGATACTTTTTAAAAAGAGTAAGTGATTACTGATTATTTATACATCATTTACATTAAGTTAAAGTGTACAAGTGTAAGGGAATCTGAAGGGGCCCTGTGTAGTATTTTTGCAACACTGTTTTTATTTACGGTCTCTGGCCAAAGAGCGGTGATTCGGTGCCATTGTACAACAAGCAGCAGAATGGAGCTGCTAGTCAGCGCTATCCCAGCCAGTAACACACTGTGGCACCACTGTGTGTAGCGGGGGTTTAACTCGTGCAAGTACAGGCAATTGTTCACTTCCAAAGAAAGAAAATGGAGCCAATATTAAAGTGCAATACAAGATGTGCCGACCAAGGGTCAATGTCTGCTTCCAAGGACTAAACTTAAAATAATAATAATAATAATAATAATAATAATAATAATAATAATAATAATAATAATAATAATAATAATAATAATTAAAAAAAAAACATCTGGAGATAAGATTTTATTTTTTTAAATGTGTGCCACTGTAATACAATTATACTTGACATGCGAGTAGACAATACGAATTTTAATCACAATTATAATACATACGATTTAATAATTACATATTTTTATGAAAGCATAATAAGCAAAATGGCAGCACAGAAATAGTATAACCAAAAATGTCATCGATAGTTTGTATTTGCAGTACTAAGTTATCCTATCTTAATTTAATATACATCCACGTACATTACAAATAGTTCCTGTGTACCCTAGCTGGTTCGGTGACCTTAACAATGAAAAACTTATAATAATACCAAAATACAAATACAAATCATACAACGTGTTTATAGTCTAAAACAAAACAAATCGCACAAACTAAATAAAGTCCTGTATGGGCTCAAATTAGCACCATAAGTATCGCATTAAAAAAAAAAAAATATATATATAGTAATCAAAAAAAATGTTGAGATCAAACATAAAAAAAACTGAATGCAAAATGTATAGAATTGTAAACAAAAAAAAAATGATTGAAAGCAAACAATGTTAAATCGAGAGCAAAATTCTGACACGCTCGCCTGCAGCCCCTGTCTTTGTTTGCGATGGTGCAATTTTTGCTTTTGCCGCCGGTTTCTTTGCTTTTGATTCATTCTTTTTCGTTTACGAGTTTTGGTGCTGTTTTGTCGTGAGGGCGGGAGTTCTTCCTGACCCAATCAGTGAGCAGGTGGGCTGGACTGACAGTCACTCTGCAACACATCCGACAATCACCGCTGACTGACCCAGACTGAGTGGTACAGCTACTTCGGAATTTAATTATAAACAAAGCATGCTTTTAATAAAAGTTGTGGACAGTTGCTTTCTACATATTACATGTGTTTATTTTATACAGCCTTTATTCTCATCTGTATCAATGGTGCCAGTAATTTTGTAGGTGACTGTCCATATATATATAGTGTGCATGTGTGTATGTATGTATGTATGTGTGTGTGCGTTTCTTACCTAAACATAAACTGGGACATCACATGCTCTTAATGAATACGATGCCCCTCCGTTTGCCTCTTGCTAAATGACATGATCTACATCAGTCTGGCGCTGTGTTATCTGAGCAGCTGAATTAAAGTGCTCTGCACGTTACATTAATATGAACATGATATTAAACATGTTACTGTGTACATAGCAGGTGAGTCCTGTGTTTTGTTTCAGTGCTGTATGTATGGGCTCAAATGGCGGTGGGATCCAGTGATTTTGCAGCTTTTGACTGCAGGTCTATGAACACACAGGATGTTTAAGGAGTCGCTGAACCGACCAAAACTCATAAACGAAAATAAATAAATCGAAAGCAAAGAAACCGGCGGCCATGGAGACGGGGGAAGCCACATAACCCCTAAAACACATAAACATCCCTCCCCTACCTGACACAATAAACACCCCAAATATATACACACACACAGACAGACAGACCGAGTCCCAGAACCGACCCGCCCACCCTCCATACACACTTTTTCAACCCCCCATCCCTTAGACTGCCCTACTGGCACACACACACACACACTGTCTCTGCCACAGATCCCCGCCAGGATCACTACATATATACGTTATACTACAATAATAATTAGTCGTGAGAGAGAGATGGGGAGGAGGGGGCAATAATCATAATAATAATAACAACTAGTTGAGAGAGAGAGAGAGAGAGAGAGAGAGAGACGGGGAAGGTGGGCGTTAAAATAGGGTTAGCAGAATTATTGACACATTATATTTTACAACGTAAAACAGTTTATACAGTGCATCCGGAAAGTATTCACAGTGCTTCACTTTTTCCACATTTTGTTATGTTACAGCCTTATTCCAAAATGGATTAAATTCATTATTTTCCTCAAAATTCGACAAACAATACCCCATAATGACAACGTGAAAGAAGTTTGTTTGAAATCTTTGCAAATGTATTAAAAATAAAAAACAAAAAAAGCACATGTACATAAGTATTCACAGCCTTTGCTCAATACTTTGTTGAAGCACCTTTGGCACCAATTACAGCCTCAAGTCTTTTTGAGTATGATGCTACAAGCTTGGCACACCTATTTTGGGCAGTTTCTCCCATTCTTCTTTGCAGGACTTCTCAAGCTCCATCAGGTTGGATGGGGAGCATCGGTGCACAGACATTTTCAGATCTCTCCAGAGATGTTCAATCGGGTTCAAGTCTGGGCTCTGGCTGGGCCACTCAAGGACATTCACAGAGTTGTCCTGTAGCCACTCCTTTGTTATCTTGGCTGTGAGCTTAGGGTCATTGTCCTGTTGGAAGATGAACCTTCGCCCCAGTCTGAGGTCCAGAGCGCTCTGGAGCAGGTTTTCATCAAGGATGTCTCTGTACATTGCTGCATTCATCTTTCCCTCAATCCTGACTAGTCTCCCAGTTCCTGCCGCTGAAAAACATCCCCACAGCATGATGCTGCCACCACCATGCTTCACTGTAGGGATGGTATTGGCCAGGTGATGAGCGGTGCCTGGTTTCCTCCAGACATGACGCTTGCCATTCAGGCCAAAGAGTTCAATCTTTGTTTCTCATGGTCTGAGAGTCCTTCAGGTGCCTTTTGGCAAACTCCATGCGGGCTGTCATGTGCCTTTTACTGAGGAGTGGCTTCCGTCTGGCCTCTCTACCATACAGGCCTGATTGGTGGAGTGCTGCAGAGATGGTTTTTCTTCTGGAAGGTTCTTTTCTTTCTCCACAGAGACAAGCTGGAGCTCTGTCAGAGTGACCATCGGGTTCTTGGTCATCTCCCTGACTAAGGCCCTTCTCCCCCGATTGCTCAGTTTGGCTGGGCGGCCAGCTCTAGAAAGAGTCCTGGTGTTCTAAACTTCTTGCATTTACGGATGATGGAGGCCACTGTGCTCATTGGGACCTTCAACGCTGCAGAAATTTTTCCGTAACCTTCCCCAGATCTGTGCCTCGATACAATCCTGTCTCAGAGGTCTACAGACAATTCCTTGGACTTCATGGCTTGGTTTGTGCTCTGACATGCACTGTTAACTGTGGGACCTTATATAGACAGGTGTGTGCCTTTCCAAATCATGTCCAATCAACTGAATTTACCACAGGTGGACTCCAGTCAAGAAACATCTCAAGGATGATCAGTGGAAACAGGATGCACCTGAGCTCAATTTTGAGTGTCATGGCAAAGGCAAAGGCTGTGTACTGTGATGTACATGTGCTTTTTTTGTTTTTAATTTTTAATAAATTTGCAAAGATTTCAAACAAACTTCATTCACATTGTCATTATGGGGTATTGTTTGTAGAATTTTGAGCAAAATAATGAATTTAATCCATTTTGGAATAAGGCTGTAACATAACAAAATGTGGAAAAAGTGAAGCGCTGTGAATACTTTCCGGATGCACTATACATATTGGACATATGAAATCGGAAATACATCTTATACTTTTTAATTTATACAACCAGAAGCTCTTTGAAATGGCTCCGTCTGTATACAGCTGTGTACATCAATGTGGAAAACGTGCTTTTCAACACTACAGTGCCTTACACTAATACAAAAGAATTGGCATTCATGATCAAACAGGTGACTGATCAAGTCATTGATCCAGAGCCCTGTGTTTGCAACGAGATCAAGATTGAATTCCAAAGGAAAGTTAGAAAGTTAGAGTCGATCAGGACTGGCTGAGGAGAGATCAGGTGCAAATCTGCTAATAAAATCAATAATAATAACATATGAATGATGTGTAGAAAATCATGTGTTTCAGGAAACAACATGATTATAACTCTTTCACAATTACTAATATTATTACAAAGCCCAGCCCAGCTAACACACAACATCCTCCCAACGTTGTAGTAAGGTTGTGGGTTAGTTGGGGCCAGCACAACGTTGCTACAATGTGGCAATGTTAGAAATGTTACTTGACTCAAATAAATGTTGTGACAACATTGCTACAATCACACTTAATTATGTTGTAGAAATGTTTTTGTATCAACTTAGACACAACGTTGTGCTATGGTTGTGGTATGGTTGTGAAAACCACTACATTGTGACAATGTTGTGACAACGTTAGTTATATTACTTGTTATAAATAAAAGTTGTGGCAAATTAATTATTTTATTAAATGTATATGTGATTTATATATTCATTTTTTATTATGTTATTATTTATTGTATATTAAAATATATTTTATTTTTTATTATTATTCTTGTAAATGTACAATCTGTATCCTGTATTTATATATATATATATATATATATATATATATATATATATATATATATATATACTGTATATTAACTTATTATGTTACTTTTAGTTGATTGCTGTAAATGCTTTGGCAATATTTGTCTAATCTTGTCATGCCAAAAATTGAGTATTAAAAGTAGACCTACCACCCACTGAAAAAAATAGAGGACATTATTTTGCTTTATTGGCTTATTCTAATTGATCCTAACTGTTCCATTGCACGCACCTCAAGGAGCATCACCTGTGGAGAAGAGAGCAGCTGGCAGAGAGATAAACTGTTGTATTTGTATTGTCAAATATGTAGCTGTATTTGTATAATTTATTTCTTAATATACAGTTAATTTCCATAGTTTTTTTTTTTGTGTGTATATATATATATATATATATATATATATATATATAATTGTGTTTTTGATTGTTACATTTTTATATATAGATTAGCTAGGTTGTTTTTTTTTATCTCATTGAACATAATGCAAACATTTGACTAAATAAGCTATTGTAGCGATCCTTCCGGGTGTCTGCAGTTATGAGTGTGTGTGTGTGTGTCTGTGTCTATGCCGGTAGGGCAGCCCAAAGATGGTGGGGGGTAGATGTACAGTGAGGGATAAAAGTATTTGATTCCCTGCTGATTTTGAACGTTTGCCCACTGACAAAGCAATGATCAGTCTATAATTTTAATGGTAGGTGTATTTTAACAGTGAGAGACAGAATAACAACAACAAAAATCCAGAAAATCGCATTTCAAAAAAGTTATACATTGATTTGCATGTTAATGAGTGAAATAAGTATTTGACCCCTTCGACTTAGTACTTGGTGGCAAAACCCTTGTTGGCAATCACAGAAGTCAGACGTTTCTTGTAGTTGGCCACCAGGTTTGCACATCTCAGGAGGGATTTTGTCCCACTCCTCTTTGCAGATCCTCTCCAAGTCATTAAGGTTTCGAGGCTCACGTTTGGCAACTCGAACCTTCAGCTCCCTCCACAGATTTTCTATGGGATTAAGGTCTGGAGACTGGCTAGGCCACTCCAGGACCTTAATGTGCTTCTTCTTGAGCCACTCCTTTGTTTCCTTGGCTGTGTGTTTTGGGTCATTGTCATGCTGGAATACCCATCCACGACCCATTTTCAATGCCCTGGCTGAGGGAAGGAGGTTCTCACCCAAGGTTTGACGGTACATGGCCCCGTCCATCGTCCCTTTGATGCGGTGCAGTTGTCCTGTCCCCTTAGCAGAAAAACAGCAAAAAAAAAGCATAATGTTTCCACCTCCATGTTTGACGGTGGGGATGGTGTTCTTGGGGTCATTCCTCCTCCTCCAAACACGGCGAGTTGAGTTGATACCAAAGACCTCGATTTTGGTCTCATCTGACCACAACACTTTCACCCAGTTCTCCTCTGAATCATTCAGATGTTCATTGGCAAACTTCAGACGGGCCTGTACATGTGCTTTCTTGAGCAGGGGGACCTTGCGGGCGCTGCAGGATTTCAGTCCTTCATGGCGTAGTGTGTTACCAATTGTTTTCTTGGTGACTATGGTCCCAGCTGCCTTGAGATCATTAACAAGATCCTCCCGTGTAGTTCTGGGCTGATTCCTCACCGTTCTCATGAACATTGAAACTCCATGAGGTGAGATCTTGCAATGGAGCCCCAGACCGAGGCAGACTGACAGTTATTTTGTGTTTCTTCCATTTGCGTAAAATGGCACCAACTGTTGTCACCTTCTCACCAAGCTGCTTGGCGATGGTCTTGTAGCCCATTCCAGCCTTGTGTAGGTCTACAATCTTGTCCCTGACATCCTTGGACAGCTCTTTGGTCTTGGCCATGGTGGAGAGTTTGGAATCTGATTGATTGATTGCTTCTGTGGACTCTCCCTTTAAGTGGTTCTACCGTGGCAGGTTTGGGACTGCCCAGATGGAAGACCTTACCCTTCAAAACGCCCGGCGGAATGTGCAGGTAATAAATGAGACGGCTGTGGACCCCATCTGAACACTTTCATATCCTCATTTCGCCATGCGCCATAACCTGTTGTATCAAATCACAAAGAAAAATAATGTTGTCTATGTACAGCTCCTTGTACCCACCTCTTTCAGGCGCACTGTTCTGAATCTGTCACATAGCCACCTGCTTGGGGGACACCTGGGAAGAGAGAAAACCCTGGAGAGGCTGCTACAACGATTCTTTTGGCCAGGGGTGTCAAACTGTTCAGACTGCCAGCGTACAGCCCCCATGCCATCGTTCTGCAACCCTCTCATACTGCTACCGGTAATAGGTACGCCTTTTGAGAGAATAGGCATGGATTTAATTGGACCTTTACCCAAGTCGGCCAAACGTTTCCAGCACATCCTGGTGGTAGTGGACTATGCCACAAGGTACCCTGAGGCCATGCCTTTGCATACTGCCACGACAAAAAATACAGCCCAAGAGCTAATCCAAAGTCGGGCTGCCCAAAGAAATTCTGACGGACCAAGGTACAACGTTCATGTCCAAGGTAATGAAATTAAAAGTCTTCACACTTCTGTTTACCATCAACAGACGGACGGGCTAGTGAAGCGGTTTAACATTAAAAAGCATGCTGAGGAGGACTATGGAAAGGGATGGGCGTAACTGGGATCAACTGCTCCCTTTTCTCATGTTCGCCATCCGGGAAGTACCCCAATCTTCCACAGGTTTTTCACCTTTTGAGCTTCTTTTTCCCACTTTTTTCTTTTTTCTCCTCGACATCACAAAAGAAAACTGGGAAGAGCAACCCTGCCTCCATAACACGGTCATTGAACACATGGAAGAGATGAGGGAACGGATTAACGTGGTGATGTGCATCGTGAAGGAGCATCTCCAGAAAACCCAAGAAGCCCAGTGTCATGCCTACAATTGTCCTCTTCCCCCTCGTGAGTTAATTCCAGGAGATCAAGTATTGGTCCTGGTGCCCACGATGGAATGTAAGTTCCTTGCCACCTGGAGAGGCCCTTACGAAGTCCTGGCCAAGGTAAGCCCAGTAAATTATTTAATCCGTCAACCAGGGAGAAGGAAACCAGAACAAGTGTACCACGTAAATTGAAGAAGTGGGTTGCACAAGAAGCACTGTGGGCTGCACAGACAAATGATCCGGTTCCTCTGGGAACACCCAGGAAAGAAGTAGCGATAGGGGATGTGTCCCCGCAACAAGCGCAAGATTTGAGGGAGCTGGTTGACCAAAACAAAGATGTCATTTCTCCCCTGCCAGGACGCACACAATTGGTGGAAAACGTGTCCATTTGAAACCTTATCGGGAGCCAGAGGCCCGGAAGGTCGCTATCACAGAGGAGGTAAGAAAATGCTTGAGCTTGGTGTCATCGAAGAGTCCCATAGTGCTTGGTCCAGCCCAATAGTGATCATCCCGAAACCATACGGGACTCTTAATTTTTGCAACGACTTCAGAAAGTTGAACAAGATATCCAACTTCGATGTCTACCCCATGCCCCACATTGATGAGATGATTGAGCGACTGGGTACAGCTCGCTTCATCAGCACCCTAGATCTCACAAAGGGTTATTGGCAGGTTCCATTGACACAGGCAGCCAAGGAAAAGACTGCATTTGCCACGACAGAGGGCTTGTATCAGTATACTGTGCTTCCGTTTGGACTCCACGGGGCCCCAGCTACTTTTCAATGCATGATGGACCGCATTCTCAGACCCCACCAAGCCTATGCTTGATGTCTTTATCCACAGTCACACCTGGGACGATCACTTGTCTCATCTTCAAGCAGTTGTCAACGCCCTCCGACTTGCTGCCCTCACAGCTAACCCAAAAAAATGTACTCTTGCAGTCAGTGAAGCACAATATTTAGGCTACACCATAGGCAGAGGTCTTATCAAACCCCAGGAGAACAAAGTGGCAGCTATTCAACGTTGGCCTCAACCCCGGACATAGAAACAGGTATGTGCGTTTCTTGGGCTCACCGGCTATTACAGGTGCTTCATTCCGGATTACGCTACCATTACGGGCCCCCTTTGTGACCTGACACGCAACAGCCAGCCCACCATGGTCAGATGGTCTCTGGAAGCAGAGTCAGTCTTCGCCGGGTTGAAGAAGGCTCTCTCCTCTGCTCCCGTGCTCCACTCACCGGACTTCTCGGCACCGTTCCTGGTCCAGACCGATGCATCGGACAAAGGACTGGGGGCTGTGTTGTCCTAGGTCGTTGCGGGTGAGGAACACCTCATATTGTTCCTTAGTCGGAAATTGGTGCCCCGTGAGGCCTCATACTCCACGGTGGAAAAGGAGTGTTTGGCCCTGAAGTGGGCATTAGAGTCCATGAGGTATTATTTGCTGGGACGCCAGTATGTATTGATGACTGATCATGCTCCTTTGACTTGGATGAAACAGAACAAAGATGTTAACCCCCAAATTACGTGATGGTTCTTGAGTCTCCAGGCATTCCACTTCCAGGTGGTGGACCGCTAGCGGTTCCCAGCATGGAAACGCTGATGCCCTCTCCCACCTGCACTCTTTTTTTTCTTCCGCTTTGGCCGCGGGGCCGGCGCTGGGGGGGGAGGTATGTAACGAGTTGAGGGGCTGGGTCTTCGATCACCGCTACGTGCCTGCCCTAATGCTCTCTTTTGCCATAGACAGGACCATGGACAGCAGAGCCAGACCCTCCATAGATCAGGACCATGGACAGCCCAATGGAAAAACACTGACAAGGCAGCAGAACAGCCGCACCTGCCTGTGATTACAAATCACCCAGACTGCAAGTAGGTGTGGGTGGGGGGGGACGGAAAGACAAGGAGTGCGACTAGAGGAGCAAAGAAAGGACAAAGTAACTGGATTGGAAACTAGATGACAACTTGGACTGGCTGAGGACCTCGAACTGTTTTGGAAGACTACGACCCTGGTGAAGACCCCTGAAACCCTTTTTGACCACGAGACTACCTAACCCCTCAAGACTGTTTAGTTTGTCTTTGTTTGTTAACCCTGGGAAACAGCTTAGCTGTCCAAGGCTAGTCAGGGATTTTGTTTTGTGTAGCAGATCATTCCTGCTACAGAAAGTGCTCTGTAGTGGGTTCACCCTGGGCAGGTTCTGAGGGGTTGGGAAGTTCTGGGGTTTGGCACCTTTCTGTCTTCAGGGGGAACTGCCAATTGTGAGCGTGTATAATTGATTCTTGTGCAGTACATGCTGGCAGTTTGCAGGTACCAGTGGAGACAGGGGTGGGTTCAGAGGAGAAATATGCCCTGTCTGGCGAGAGGGAGCCACAGTAGCCCAGATCCTGGTTTAGCACAGAAGCTGAAGTGTTGGAAATTCCCATGTTGTTGTTGCTGTTGTAGATGGTGTGCATTTAAATCTTAAATCTTAAGTCTGATCAAGAACAGTACTAGAGTCTGAGTGCCTTCTTCCAAAACCACTACAGTGTGTATAACCATTTTAACAAAGGTTTAATTATAATTATCATTAGTAAACGACAAAAGGAAATTAACTGAGGCATCTGTCCATAAAACAATCAACTCAGGGATGACATTATTTAATGATGCTATTAAAACCAGGAAATAATACATTTTGCCTTCCAACTTTCCAATTAAGGTGGACTATTTTCCAGACATGGGTGCTGACTCAAAAATGGGTCAAAGCGGGGGAACTTGTTAGTAATAGTTTTAATTTAAATGTTTTGATGAATTTATTTGAGATCAGCACTTTGGATCCGAAGAGTTGAAGACAACCAGAAACATTAAGTTAATACATCTCTGCCAAATATATTCCACTTATTTTCTCAGGCCTATCTGGATGATGTGTGTTTTCTTCAAAGAGCCTGTTCATGGTTCTTTAGCATATTTCTTAACACATTGTTAGCACTGATATTCACAAAATGATGTGTACATGGGAACTGTCATTAACCAATTTAAGAATTGCTGTGAACAGGAAGTTTTGAAGAACAACATTTACATCATCAATTATATAATTGTCCCTTTAGTAGCTGTTAAAAACAGACTAATCATATGGACTAAGAGTTTACTGAAACAAAACTATGTAAAAAATGCCACAGAGCAGGCCATTGTAGAGGTGCTTGAAATTTCAAGAGTCATGGACTGGATGGACTGAGCCATGATCAGAAGCACTGTTGCTTTCTCTAGCCCGAACCTCTCCAGGAGTAGCCATACAAGTCTGTAGCTCTTGCAAAGCTGGCATTGGCTTCCTGGTAGCCAATATGAATATGTTCCTCATATTAAACACATATTCCTCGTAATTTGTTCCTCATATTAAACATTCTTCAAGTGTATAAAGTGCATTTTCAGACAGTTCAAACCAAGACACCTTTATACTAATGTCATGTACTAATGTCTGAATTTGTATTTGTAATTGGAAAGAAAATAAAGTTACTAATACAGCTTTTAATATAAAATCCAGAGCACTCCTGTGATATGAATCTGATTTAAGTTAATAGATATAATATAATATAATATATTTTGGTTACACCTTACAATAAAGTACTGTGATTCCTCATTAATTAATATATATAAATACAACAGGATAAACACATGAATATGTCATGCACTTCATCTGAGTTCTGATGTTAATCACTTGTATAACAGGGTTAGGGTTAGGTTTTAGGGTTAGAACTCAGATGATGTTCATGATGTATTGATGTTTAAATCCTATTGTATTCATATATTAATTCATGAGGAATCACGGTACCTTATTGTAAAGTGTTAACTTTATTCTGAATAGTCCAAGCAAAATCTTTAACCTAACTTACTGCATCCTCTCGAAGGATTAACAACAGGGTTTCAGATGTTTTAAAAACTTTTAAATTTCTAAAGAAGTGTTAATTTAACACATTGCATTCTCTATTAGGGTAATCCATAATTAAATATTATCACTGAACTGTTAGGATACAAGAAAAGGTAAATGTGTTATACTAAATAGTTTATATTTATAGTTTTCTTCTTCAGTTTGCAGATTTCAGGAACAAGAATCAACAGTATTCTAATTAGAGTGGTATCAACCATCTGTTTTCTGTCTTCAGTCTCTATGGGAATTGACCGCCTCCACACATTTAAATGAAGGTCTTTTTGTCTGTCTCATTACACTGCCTACATGCTCAATTTAGTTAATGGACGACTTGTCCCGAGTTACAGCTCTTTAATATTTGATTATTACTACCAGCCTAGAATCTTGCTCAAGCATACTTTATGCATCATCTCTGCTCTGTATTCTACTGATGCTTTTTGATCTAACTACAATTCTATGTGCATCACTAATAATAATAATAATAATAATAATAATAATAATAATACATTTCATACTAAATTACCAGGATATTTTATGGATTAAGACTAGTGAAGTTGTCTACTTGTTTTAGATATATTACTTGTTTAAATATTTCTTGAATCAATTTTCCCAAATAAATATATTCTCAGATCTGGTTTTATATACTTGTTAATGCATTATGGATTATATGGAATTAGTTAATTCATCATTAACCATAATCTTTCAACAAACCTTCTAATAGCAGATACAATAATGAAAATTATATATTGTTTACTTTCAAGATATTCTCTGTTGCATAGAACTGTAAATGTCAGTGTTTCTATTTTTAAAGTAGATTATATCAATGTTTAAGAAAGATACACAGAAGAAGGCTGGATATATATTTAGTATAATGATAAATTATCCAGACTAGAGGAGGATAAACTAAGTGTTTCTTGTTGGTCCCTTGAAACTTAAATAAGAATTCCAAATCAGGACTCAGTCATTTAACTGCCTTGAGCAAATCACTCAACCAGCTTGTTGAATGTAGACCTGTATAAAGAGAAGTGGCCTTCAACCCTATGCGTGGAGACCTGAAAAAATTCAGCACATAATTTGTCCATAAGTTCAGGTGCAATACAAAATCAAATAAAGTCTGCAGTGTCAGACTATTTAGAAGAAAAGAGGCCAACACTGGTGATGAAGAGCCACAATCCAAATGTGGTCACTTAGTGCTTAAATTAACATTTGGAATGAAAACCCTGCCATGCAAGTACCAGAGCAGGGCACTCCTAACTTAATCGAACAACATGCTTTCTACATTGATTAGAAACCTACGCTTGTCCCGAGTCATTACATTTTTATAATTATAGGTTTCCTATAAAGCCTGTTGGTTTGTGACTCTAGCACAGGCCTCCCCTGGGATTCAATGTGGTGCAGAGACGTAAAAAGGTAAACCATGCAATAATGTCTGCACTTGTGGTTAGCACAGAGTTGTGGTTAGCACAGATCCAAAATAAGGATTCATAAGTTTGCTGGGTTGGGTATTTAGTGTCCAGATTCATTTATACGACATTCAAGCTCAATAACAAAGCAAATCATTCCAGTGAAAGGAAACAGAAAGTGCTGTGTTATCAACAACAAATGGTTTTCTGTAAAATGTATAATTTATACCAATGTCAATGTAAAAACAGTTACAAAAAGAGGCTAAACATTTAAAATGGGAGATATTAACTCAAAAAGCCAAGTTAGAACAAACAACTTGGGTAATCTACAAAGTTTTGCAACGTGGGGAAGTTTATGATATCACAAAACTGCCCAAAGATCAGAACTGGTCAATGATTCAGTAATTTCAGGTTTCAACAAATTCTAAAATAACACTATTTTCATTAACTACTCAGTGTTTACAAATAAGACATTTTTAGCTGATGATGAATAGACCTTTATGGATGCATCAATTATGTCTTGTTCTTAATGGCAACCCTGTTAATGATTTCTTCATTGTGTTATTAAAATCTCACATATCCGTTAGCAGTGGGTGCAGTTTTGTCCAAATCCTCTGGGTCTTACTGGTTAATCTTGTATAAGCCTACAAGAAGTGTTTGATGTTTAAAGTACAGACTCGAGGCTAACCTCTTGCATGGTTTATTAAGTTCTCTGTATAGAGGCCAGTTATATCCATATACATCTGCACAAACTTAGAAAAGTGTGTATATATATACACTCACCTAAAGGATTATTAGGAACACCTGTTCAATTTCTCATTAATGCAATTATCTAACCAACCAATCACATGGCAGTTGCTTCAATGCATTTAGGGGTGTGGTCCTGGTCAAGACAATCTCCTGAACTCCAAACTGAATGTCCGAATGGGAAAGAAAGGTGATTTAAGCAATTTTGAGCGTGGCATGGTTGTTGGTGCCAGACGGGCCGGTCTGAGTATTTCACAATCTGCTCAGTTACTGGGATTTTCACACACAACCATTTCTAGGGTTTACAAAGAATGGTGTGAAAAGGGAAAAACATCCAGTATGCGGCAGTCCTGTGGGCGAAAATGCCTTGTTGATGCTAGAGGTCAGAGGACAATGGGCCGACTGATTCAAGCTGATAGAAGAGCAACTTTGACTGAAATAACCAGTCGTTACAACCGAGGTATGCAGCAAAGCATTTGTGAAGCCACAACACGTACAACCTTGAGGCGGATGGGCTACAACAGCAGAAGACCCCACCGGGTACCACTCATCTCCACTACAAATAGGAAAAAGAGGCTACAATTTGCACAAGCTCACCAAAACTGAAAAAATGTTGCCTGGTCTGATGAGTCTCGATTTCTGTTGAGACATTCAGATGGTAGAGTCAGAATTTGGCGTAAACAGAATGAGAACATGGATCCATCATGCCTTGTTACCACTGTGCAGGCTGGTGGTGGTTGTGTAATGGTGTGGGGGATGTTTTCTTGGCACACTTTAGGCCCCTTAGTGCCAATTGGACATCGTTTAAATGCCACGGCCTACCTGAGCATTGTTTCTGACCATGTCCATCCCTTTATGACCACCATGTACCCATCCTCTGATGGCTACTTCCAGCAGGATAATGCACCATGTCACAAAGGTCGAATCATTTCAAATTGGTTTCTTGAACGTGACAATGAGTTCACTGTACTAAACTGGCCCCCACAGTCACCAGATCTCAACCCAATAGAGCATCTTTGGGATGTGGTGGAACGGGAGCTTCGTGCCCTGGATGTGCATCCCACAAATCTCCATCAACTGCAAGATGCTATCCTATCAATATGGGCCAACATTTCTAAAGAATGCTTTCAGCACCTTGTTGAATCAATGCCACGTAGAATTAAGGCAGTTCTGAAGGCGAAAGGGGGTCAAACACAGTATTAGTATGGTGTTCCTAATAATCCTTTAGGTGAGTGTATATATATATATATATATATATATATATATATATATATATATATATATACACAGACGTACACACAGACACACAGTGACCACTTCATTAGGTACACCTATCTATTACTGGGTAGGACCCCCTTTTGCCTCCAGAACAGCCTGAATTCTTCGAAGTGCTGGAAACATCTACAGCCTGACTGGACAAGGTGCTGGAAACATTCCTTATTGATTGTGATGATGACTCAATTGCATCACGAAGTTCCTGCAGATTTTTCAGACACACATTCATGCTTCGAACCTCCCGTTCCACGTCATCCCAAAAATGCTCTATTGGATTCAGGTATGGGGACTGTGCAGGCCATTGGAGTGAACTGAAGTCACTGTCATGTTCGTGGAACCAGCTTGAGATGATACTTTCTTTGTGACATGGTGCATTATTCTGCTGCAAGTATCCATTTGAAAACAGGTTGACTGTGGCCATAAAGCGATGCACATGGTCAGCAACAATGCTCAATTGGTATTAAGGGGCCAAATGTGTGCCAAGAAAACATTCCCCACACCATTAGGCCACCATGGTGTATGCCAAATTCTACCATCTGCATGTTGCAGCAGAAATCAAGATTCCTCAGACCAGGCAACATTTTTCCAATCTTCAATTGTGATCAAGTGCTCACTGTAGCCTCATCTTCCTGTTCTTAGCTGACAGAAGTGGAACCTGGCATGATCTTCTGCTGCTGTAGCCCCTCCACTTCAAGGTTTGATGTGTTGTGCATTCAGAGATGAACGAGTCTGGCCATTCTCCTCTGATCTCTCTCATTAACAGAACTGAACTAACAAGAACAATATTAAAGTGTGGGAGAGACTCTTATTTGTATTGTCAAGGGCAGTTCATCTTGCCTTTCAAGTGTAGTCTGCAGTGGTGTGTGCTGCTAGGTTAACACAGCGAGCAGACCGCCACTCCCCCACCGATATCTTGTACCCGGGTAGTGCACTCTTGCATCCGCTCTGCCTGCACACGATCGCTCTCTCGATCCCGACTCTAGCACTACACAGGGTAAGTGTGCAACAGCAGCGTCCTTTACCATGGCAACAGTGTGGAAACTGAGGATCCCGTTCTCATGCCTCCAGAGCGCAGAACTGCACTGCGTGCGGCCAAACCTGCCACAGCTGTGGGAAACAAAACCATTTTGCCAATGTCTGCTGCTCTGCCCCAGGAGCCCCACACTACACAGAACATCACTCATTCCCCAACAATTATCCATAACAAGATCTCGGCCAATGGTGTTCAAATCCTGTACAGTCAACTTGAGTAATGTGTGCATTCCCCTGATATTGGATCCCGGTGCTAGTGTATCACTGCTGAATGTGGACACATTCAATCAGTTTTTCAGCTCCTGGCCACTCTCTGTACCCTCCACTGTCCTCTGTGGATATGGGAACTCACAAATTGATCTAGTGGGCTCACTCCAGCTCACTGTTCACTATGCCACAAAAGTTCTGCCCGACTTCAGCTTCCATGTAGTGCACCTCAGTGCTAACCTGATGGGACTGGATCTATTCACCTCTCTGGGTTCCACACTCCTAGACAGAGGTGGATCAGAGATTCTGCACGTCACCTCACCACGGCAACAAAAATGGCCAGCACTGTTTGAGGAGGTGGGCTGTCTCACCACCTCCCTCACCAGCCTCTGATCAACCCCACCATTACACCTGTCATTCAGCCACTTCATGAAGAGGTCAAGGCTGACCTGACACAATGACTGAAACATTACATTATTCAACCAGTCAACGCCTCCCCTTGGATGTCCAACCTGGTAATCACTATAAAAAAGTCTGGTGCTCTACACGTCTGCATGGACCTTCAACCAATGAACAAGGCCATCATACCTGACAAATATCCACTTCCTACATCAGAGGAGCTCACAGCCCTGTTCTACAGCTCCACCATGTTCTCCAAACTGGACCTGCAGCAGGGTTATCTCCAGGTCCACCCCCGTAGCCGGAACCTCACTGCGATCGTAACACACACGGGTATGTTTCGCTACAAGAGGAGGCCGTTTGGGCTCAGTTCAACACCCAGCTGCTTCCAGAAGGTCATGACCTTAGTGCCCGCTGGCATCCATGGAGTGGCCATTTACTTGGACGACATCGTTGTGCATGGTCAACGGTGACAAGTCTGTCTTTGTAGTGCCATGCACTGAGTTTGTGGGCTACCGGTTGTCAGCTGACGGCGTATCACCTCTCCAGTCCAACATCAAGGCTATACACAGCATCCCAGAGCCTAGCTCCCCAGCCCAGGTAGCCTCCTTCCTCAGCATGACTGGGTACAACTTGAAGTTTCTACCACAGTATTCTGACACCACAGCCCCGCTGCACCAGCTCCTGTGGAAGGACGAACCCTGGGTGTGGTCACAAGCCTGCAGCAAGGCTGTACACCTACACAAGTCACAATACAATTTCAGCCTCAAATTCACTTCAAGACATGACAATGTGGTCGCAGATCTGCTCTCCCATGCTGTCTCTGCCCCAGCCCCTCTCACTGACTCAGAACACCCCAAAAACACCCTGGAGTGAAGTTGTTAGTGGAGTTCCACAGGGATCAGTATTAGGGCCATTGCTTTTTCTAATCAATATTAATGATAACTAAAATAGGTATCTCCGCTGATATAATCTTGGCAGCACAGGTTATTCAAAGGGACTTCGAATTCAATGTGGACAAGTGCAAGGTATTACATGCAGGTAATAAAAATGTCCACTATAGAATAGATCTGGAAGTTCAACTTTGCTCAACATCAACCGTTCCTGATATATTATCAAACATTTCACTTTTAGTATTCTAAATATCCTTTCATGTGGCAATATTACTATGTTTGTGTCTTAAGAAATTAGTCATCCTGCTGCAGTACAAAACAATGTATATAAATAATAAGAAACAATTTTGTCCATAGAATCTTTAATCTGTATTTCAGCCAACAAGCATATTGGACGTTTTGACCTGAGCCTTTGTAAGCAATATATATATATATATATATATAATGTAAAAAATGAAAGAAATAATAAATAAAAGAAAAATGACAAACTATAATTTTTATGACAGGAGTATGTCATCTGCTTTGTCATATGGCTAATACATTTACCAACAAAATGCCACTTTCTACATAGTTTTAGGTTTCCTTTGGTCTCTAAAGGCTTTATCTAGAAGAACCAAACTGCTCAGTTGGAACTGGGCCAGTTCACAGACAGTTCAGGTTTTATAACCTTCATCTCAGTGTGTTCTGAAGGCAGTATACTGTTCCTCAATGCACAGGGATTTCTAGTGTTATCCCCTACACTGTTTAAGATATTTAATAGAGGATCACCTGAGCTGGATGTCTCAGTACCATGAAAAACATCTACTAGCTGATAACTTCACATGAGCTTAACTGAAACCACCTGGGTATTCTTTTAGTGCACATTGAAGATCAGAAGGTAGAATACTATAAAACAGATATCATAACAGCAAGGAAGAAAAAACGATTAAACCTGTTGATTTCAGTGAAGCACTGTAAGGCACACAGCAAGAGAAGTGATCAGCGCTAATTATTGCTAGAATTGTTTTTTTTCTGTTCTCGCTACTATCATCAGTTAATGGCTGTCAACATGTCACCCTCTCTGTCACATGGATTCTACAGATTAAAAAAAAGGAAATCAATGAGAATTGAATATTTAAGGTAGAAAAAACACAACATGCTTTACAATTCCAGTGTAGCCCATTATATAGATAACTAAATTAAGGATTCCAATATTACATGAAATAGCAAAACCACTGGAAACTGATTAAATGTCTCTTTTATACCATACTTTTAGACATTGTTCAGGGAGCAGCACACACTGCTCCTGGCACACACTGCCAAATCAAAGAGAGGCCACATTTAGTTAAATAATTACTACTGGAAAATGTCTGTTCTATTTTAATATTTTGTTATATCACTGTGACATTCCACTCTGAGTCCTTCTGAGCCATCCTCAATTCTAAAAGGTATTTAAATGTAAATGCACTGCTTCTTAAGCTGTACAAAATGTGTTATATTTGAGTAATTTGGCTACATTTGTTATCATTTGATGCACATTTTGTTATACAGAATAAATACTGTTAACTAGACAAGTATGGATATCATATTGAAGCATCATAACAAAATGTAATATAATACTATCATGACTCATAAGTAATTCCCACATATGCCTCTGTGTAAGTGCACAAAGATTGGAAGAACTGAAGATGGAAGGTAAGGACACCTAAGAAACTAAAGAGGCAGCATTACATAATGTAAGTTTGAGTGTAACCTTTAAATAATAATAATTATTATAATAGATAATTATAATGGGATAGCCTGGCAGTTTATTCAAGTAAAGTACACACTTAATTCCCTTGTAATGCAGGGTGCATATGGCTAGCATTTGAAAACTCAAAACTAATAGTATTTTGTCACTTCACTCAATGAGAAGGTCGTTTAGAACGATCATAACCCTGGTTCCCTGAAAAAGAAAGACAGCCATTACCGCATGGGGAAGAGCCTTCTGACAACCAATCAGTGAAGCTTGTACCAAAGCCACACAATATAATAGTTCAAACATTAGTTTCAACAGCACAAACCGGCACAAACGTAGCACAAACGAAAGAGATATGTTTGGTTTGATTCTGTTGTTGTGGGGGGGATGAGTGACGTCACTCGCCGAAAATAAATAAATGTTAATATCTTCAAAACCAAAGCAGCACAAATGTTTATTTCAACACAATCGCGGAATTCAGGGGCTTTGTTCCACTTTCTGAGAACATAGGAGTAGTCTTCAGTTTTATTGTTCAACCAAACAGTAGCTAGTTACTACACAAATACAAAATAAAGGTAGTGTTAATAAATACACAACACAAACTGAATAAAATACATATTTAAAAGACGGATGTGCAAATCACATTGCAAATGTTTTCATTGTTATAAAGTTTCCGACTTAAAATCACGACTTTAAAAGGAGCATTTGAAATACACTTTTTAGATTAAAGTATATATTTTAAAGAACTATATATAAATGAATCCTTTTCATTGTTGTTATTGTTGTTTTTAAGTTTTACAAACGTGTGATTTCAGTGATGTTGTGTGTGGAGGTTCTGTGCCACAAATACCGACATGACTGCCTGGCTTTAATGAGGATCAGGCTGCAATGTACACTATTAGTTTAAAAAAAACACGTCTTAAATGGAGCATAAGGTCTCCCGTCAATTTGCAATGCACATTTCATCACAAGCTTTTTATCACAAACAATAAGGTCACTGACAAAAGATTGTCATCAAGTTATCTTTTGGAAATCACTACTTAAGCTGTGCTAAAAACAAATAGCACTATAATAAATAATACATAACAGATACAGTACATATTCAATTCAGTAGCTACATAAATAAAACCTGATCACTTACTGTCTCGTTTGATTTAGATCGAATACTTCTTAATGTCCTGCACGGTTCCAAAACAGCCTTTAATTAAATCATACCATTAGCCATGGCAGTTGTAGTCTTTTCAACTATTTAATCTCAGCCCTTTTTATCGATAACTCCGGCTACATGGTTGTAACTAAGCAGGCTTCCTATAGAAAGTATAGAACTACAGGCATCAGTCTGTGGGCTTGTTGACACGGGGTGCGTTCATGCTGTGCAGACTTTTGTCATCTGACCATTGAGTCAATGATTGCAGTTGTCACCTGCCGATTAGTACAGCTAATGCAGGATTATGGCAGCTCTTACCTAGTTGGAACAAATGAACTATGTACACAGCGGGACACGAGAGCCCTCAGTGGTCCCCTGCTCCATGATGCACAACCAGAGTGGGGCACAGACAGTACAAACAGCTCAAGTACTATCAGCTGGAAATAGCGGCAGTGGCCCTCCAGTCTACTAACAGAGATACAAATAGTATATACACAGCGGGGTACGGGCAAGATGTATGCACCACCACAACACAATGCAAAATAAACTATCTACAGGGCGGTCTCATAGGGCAACCTACCTGGAGGCCACATGACAGACTTTGAGAACAAATCGACAGGGCAGTCAGCAAGTCCAGGAACAGTTCAAATGCGTGTTCAACTAGAAGGCATAGTCCGATAGGAAGGGAAAACACAGTTCAACATAGCTCCATCCAGGATGTACTAACAGGGGCAAACTGGGAATAGAGGTCAGGAGCCAGAGTCCGTAGGCTACTGGGGCTAAACTGAAGACAACACTGGGTTCCCAATGGAAGGGACAGGTCCCTTCATGTCCAACCTGTAGAACAGGACAAATGTGAGCAGGCCCAGGGGAGGTGAACTGCTCTGATGGAGCGGAGCTGGAGTTGCCCCCATAGAAGCAAGCGGCGTGCTAGACAATACAGTCTGCGTGACCAGAGACCTCTTTGCCTTGCCGCTGTGTTGTCCATCCGAACCAGCACATGTCTGTCCCGTAGGACTGGCAGAAAGTGACACAGTCAGGAGCAACTCTAGGACGTTGATGTAGCCAAAGCGGGGCCTAAAACCGAGGCCACACACACAGATGATGGAGCATTGCAGAGCTCGATCCCAGCAAGCTGAGAGAGCGAGACCTGATACAGCCACAGCTGGGGGCTGCAAGCTGGCGAAGGAGCCCCTCACTCGGGCAAGGTCTCTTATGACAGACCGAGGCTTAGGCCATGCAGCCGGGCCTTGGATTTTAGTGGCAGTGAAATGCTCCTACTGTCAAGGAAAATGGTCGAGTGGACAGAAAAACAAGACAGCGAGCAATCAGATAATATAAGACACTATATTAAGATGACTATTTTTTATACACTGACTTGTGAAACCAAAACTGAACCAAGGCGCAGCTGGATCTCCGGTGCGCAGACGGAACAGAAACGGAAATTTAACAAATACAGACACACAAGATAGATTAAATGTAGTGAAAACGGTGGTGAACAACACTATTAGTGAAGCCAGCAAACTGAAAATACACAGTATGTAAAGGGTCTATTTCCAAACACAAAGTACTGTAATAGTAGCAGTAGTAGCCCTGAACTGCAAACATGAGGGATTGGTTAAAGTGGCTGTTCTTTTCTACTCTGCTCAGGGTGGGGTCATATTTTGTGCTATGGGACACATTGCAATAATAAACACAAGTTGTTGATTGCCAAACCCTACACCATAGTATGACACACACCAAACAATGTATTATTATTAATATAATAATAATTATAACTATTATTATTAACTGTTCCTTCAAATTACGTGAAAGCATCTAAGATAATAATGAATGTATTCTAAATCTTAAATATCACACCCCAGAAGTCTAAGATAAAGTTATACAAAATACAAAGCACACAACAAAATAAAAACATCTACCTTGGCGGAAATCAAAGTTTATTTTATATTTTATAAGTGAATGTTATAAAAAAAAAATTATAAGCAGTACAACAAATGTATAAGCTAAGTTGAATATTTCGCTTCAATAGATAGCCTGCATGGGGGTTTATCATGCTGGGCAAGAGACCTCCCACATTTCATAAAATCAGGAATAACCCACAGATTCAATTCTTCCACACTATTCTCTAGAGACTGACATACAACACTGATTGTTCAAGCATGATGTTTGACCCCCATATTGTGCATGTCAAATTTCTCACCCCCTGTAGTCAAGATAACTAAATTAAAAAGTAATGTACCTGAAGGAAATGAAGTTCCTTTTAAAAACAATTCTACAAAAGTTTTACCTTTTTTTTTTTTTTTTTTGCTCTATATATATTTGTTGAGATTGCTATTGTTTTCAGATGATTTTATCATAATATTTGTCACCTTTTCCTTTTCCCATTTAACCATAGCACTCTGTGATGTGTCATGCTGGGTGATTTGGGCAAAAAGATTAAAAGTGATTTTAGTGGGAGTTAATAATGTTTGTGTCTCAGGTTTAAAATTTGGCAGTAGTAAATATAAACACTAAGACACATTCTTAAACAGTTCTTAAATAGGAAATATAAAAATCTTGGTCTTCTGGACTTGACCGTATTAGCAAAACTCGCAAAAAGCTAAGTTACACAGAACTGTATTATATATTATGTATCATAAAGCACATAAGTACAACTATATATCATTTATACTATGTACAGTTGTGTGTTCAGATTGCTTTCTCTGATAATTAGCAATCAAAATGTTATTGGGTTACTCTTACTGAAAATTAAGTTAGTGTGTATAGTGAACTCTATAGATGAAATAAGAAACTAATGTAACTGTTCTTCACAGTTCTAGAAAGTGTTAATGGTTTGTAGAGAGCTGAAAAACCTATACAATATGCACTGCAAGTCCAGAATGTTAATCTATCACAGGATGTGATGCAGATGGAACAGCTAACACTCTGAACTGGCAAGCACCTGATCAGTCACAGGAGTAGCTCATTCACAATTTCTTCTAATGCAATGTGTGCAATTACATTTAGGGTTGTAATTGTGTCATATTGACTGCTCATTTGTTAGCAAAATAAAATAATAATAATAATAATAATAAACTAAGCTGTCATGACAAGTCAAAAAGGTCTTCAAAATCTAAAAAAAACATTAATCCTTTAATCATACAAAAATACTTCAATTAGTTCTTGTTCATAAAATTATGACCCATACAACACTAAAGTTAGCCTAGGATAGCTTTTGCCATTTTTCTGTTTTGTTATTCCTCAAATTTGTTCTGTACAACAACATAGTAGTTCTTTCCAGGGCATGCCTTAGAGTAATTGATTGGCATTATGCCCTAAACAGTTTTGCTTTTGTTTTATACGCTATTTTTGGAAACCTTTGACATGAGCGATTTAATAGGGAAGCCCAAGATGTGTTGATTTGACAAATACTACCAGCATCAATGTTGGTGAATGTACACTTGTCTTTGCAGTAAGGTGAATGACAAATCATGTAGCCATCAGTTCAAAGGAAATGTCCTATGCTATGTCACCAACAGATTCTCTTTGCATTTCCTGGCTTTTTGTAAGATGTAGCAATTTAATCTGTTTGGCTTGTCTCAGTTCTGGAATTGCTCCATGGCATAGGTCCTGACTTCCCTGAATGTCTGCATACAATTTCTTTTCAGCATGTTTGTCTTGTCCATGAACTGGAAATTAATATTTTGTAAATACAAAATAAAACAGGAAAAGACCTTGAGAAATGCCTTTTCACGGCAGCTGGGAATCTACGCAAACACCTTTCTCTGCTTGCAATGACGGACAGGGGAAGTCATTAGTGGTAATCCGCTGTACTCCTAGAGAGGGTATCCCTTTTCAAAAATGATTACTGTAAAGTTCGTCCCTTTCTTGATCACAGATTATGGTCTCTCTTTCAGCTAACACTTTCACATGCATTCTTATGATGAAAATATTTGATAATATATTGCATGACATACATTGCATGACAAATGTTTGAAGTCATAATTTGACCTCAAACATTTTAAGTTAAATGAAGATCTGTGTTGGCTATCACTGAAATGCATTAAAGTGCGATGTGTAGGTTCAGACGGAACAGCTTAACTGCTGTCAGACCTGATATATATTTGCTCCATTTTTGACAGACATGTAAAACTGTAGGTGTCAAGTGCCAGAGCACAGACCTTATTCACTTTATTTTGTTTGTTTTTTACTTATTGGTAGTTTTACCTCAGGGGTGTCCAACCCTGGTCCTGGAGAGCCCCTATTCAGCAGGTTTTAGAGGTCACCCTTGATTCACCAGTTTATAAAAACCTGGAGGTATTTCATTCTGAACAATGAAGCAGGTGTTTGGTAAATTCAGTCCTTTAGAAACTATTGGAGCAATTATCTGAATACTTGCAGCCTCATGAGGGAAGAATTCCCTTGGTTGACTTGCTTAATTGATTAACAACTCCCATGTGTTCTCAATATTTAGAGACTGTTGATTTATGGTGACTTATAAGATTAAGTGTATTGGGGCTCTCCAGGACCAGGGTTACTAAAATGATAGGATTGAACAGAAAAATCACAGATACTTTACTTACACACTCCCACTAACAACTGAGTACATAATGAGTGTCCTAGTTCCCCTTTAACTTGCTTTATATGTAAAGATCACAAAATACGTTATGTTGCTTACTGCTGTTATATTTCTTTAAAGAGTTAATTTGGTTTTAAAACATAACAAGACTTTAGGCCCTGAATATTGTTTCAGGGACCACCGTATTATTTTGCTGTCATTTCTATCAGTTCTTATACCATACAAATGCAAAAACTGGATTATAACAGAGACCACAAATGGTTTGGATTCGAGCAAAAATAACCTGCTGAGAATCCATCTTGATATTGTTTTAATTTGTATAGGCTAATCACCATATGTAATGAGCTTGAAGTACACAAAAAATACAATATAGAACATAATTAAACAATTGGTTTCAAGGTTTTTAAACATATTTTCTCAACTGAAACCAACATGTCACTCACTGAAACACAGCCACCTCTGGGGAGAAATGTATCAGCCGTGTTTGGCCAATACAGCAACAAACTAGGACACAGAGAGGAGTGGGGCAGGAAATAGAATTGAATCTGTATCACTTTTGTACCTGGTGGTGTTCTTAGTATCTATACTGCCTTAAAATATTAATTCACAACCACAGATCTCCTCACCACTTGCGTCCCTGTAGGAAGCATATACTGCATGGATGGTTTAATGAAATTGATGGGAACAATGTGGTCTGAAGTTCTACGTTTATATACAGAATAACGTTATATAAGGAGAATTGAAAATGTTTAGCAATCCAGATGTTTGGTAGAAGGTAATTTAGCATCCATGAGAATGTGACTATAATCCAAATTTTCTCAAAACAGCTTGAAATTTTAAAATTATTTCAATTTACATACTCCTTACATATTCATTTATATCTATATATATCCTATCTCTGCTGCAGTATTTCCTCTTTCAGTCCAGGGCTTATTATTTTTTATATTATTATTTATTTATCAGCAGGTGTGTTTATCCTGAATTAGTTTTCACAAGAAACAATTCCACAGCGTTACAATGTACAGTTAATACAATAAGTGCAAAATACGATAAGCATATATCTCAGTGCAAACAAGCTAAAACAAGTGCAGAACATAACCGGGTTATGTCCCTGGTGCCTGCCAAAGGGTAGGGGTAGGCAGAGACGAAAGTGTTCAAACTCACTCCTGGTCTCCTGGAAATCCCCCTGTGCCTACATGATTTTACATTTTTACTTACAGTAATCTAAAATTTTTATAAATTACCATTTGTTTTCAGATCCTTTACCATTGCAGATTTTCCAGGACCAGGAGTATGCCTTGGTGTGTTGCACCAGTGCTTTTATTAACTACTTCCTTCAGTCTGCTCAAGAATTAATTTTCCCCACTGCCTTACTAGCAGGAGTACGGCAAGCATATCTGGACAAAAACAGTAAGGACCTGTATGTGTAACACCGCTGTTGAAATTTAACCAAATGTGTCACTTATAGCATAACAGTCATTAACTTGAATGCCTTACATGTCATTGAATTTCTTAAAATGTTTACACTTTTATGTATCCTGCAGTCTGTTTTTCCTGCCCAGTGGACATTTTCTGTAGTCATACAAATCTTAAAATCTACTCATATGAAAGAATAATATAGTTACAATATATATTTTACATGCATTCATCTATTAATAATATATGTAATATACACTGTGACCCTATACATCTCAAACAAACTATAGACTCATTCTACCTTTAAAATGTCCAAAATACTTTTAGGCAATGGTGTATGATTTCAGATTTCAGATACCACAAAGTGCTATTCAATCAACTCAGCTGGTTGTATATGCCTTCCCTCTGCTCTAAGCCACAGAACTGCTTGTTGACTTCTGGGGCCCCAGCTGTCCTGTAATTTTAATGTAAATAACCAATCTTGTGTTTGATGTCTTTCTGTTACCTATCCCTACACTGGTTTGTAACTTTTCTATGGTATTGAACAGGGCTATATCTGAGTTTCAGTGCATTGGCAATTTATCTCAAGCTTGTCTCTCCTATAAATATCTAGCACAGATTTTCAAAGATCAGCATTCCTTTTTAGTTCAGTTGTTTGCAGGCAGTTTTCAAAGACATGCCTGGTAGCAAATGAATTGATCATTTTCAATTACAAATCACTATTAAATACTAAGGGTGCATTATTTCTATTTTCTTCTGAAAAAAAAAAATGTTAATTTGATATAACCTACACACTGTACTGATCTATGTTTGTTTGTTTGTTGTCCTACAATTAAATATTCATTATTTAATATTATATAACACCTCACAGAATGTTGTATTGATTATATATGAAGCATCCAAGATGTTTAGGAAATAGTTCCATTGTCTTTTTTTAGTTTACAGAAGTAACACTATGAATAAGATATTACAAAGAACTTCTCACACCAGTTCCCCAGTGTTTTCTGAGTTTTACTGACTTTAAATGTTTTTTCAACTCAAAAAGAGATTTATATTCCAATTGACATATACAACTAACTGTGAATCATCACTTTTTGGGAAGCATATTCTTACTTCAGCTGATTAAATAATTTAAGGTTCCGTGCAAATGATAACCAGAAGGCACTGGATTCCTTGTGTAAGAATCCCTAATGTATCAGGTGACAACATTCTACTGATAATTGAGGTAAATGGTACAAAACACCATAAAACAGCACCTGCACCTTTTTCATTGTATTTTTAACTCCTGGATAGTTTTTAATCTATTACATTTTCTAATAAGGATGCACAATAATGCTAACAGAGAAGTACACTAATTTTCATCATACAAAACGTTCACTGAACTACATCTAAATTAAAGTCTGTAGATTGTTTAATGTTATTGTATTTGTTATTTGTTTTGTTATAATTGCATTATACTCAAATGATTGCTAAGATTTTATTTAACATTACCATTTTCATCAAATATATTTTATCTGTGGTGTAAAAATGTAATCCCGAATATTGATTGTTGCTGGTACAGGCAAGCCAAATGTCAAGCTAGGAGTGTGATATATCAAGCCTGTCCTGACAGAAAGAGAATAAAGCTATTGCATCTCACCTCTCAAACCGGCTGAAAAGGAGACTGATTTATTAAGCAGCAGCCCTGTGAGTCACCCACCCACCACAGCATAGATTAGATGTGGGCCATACAGAAGTGTCAATGGGAACTCAGTTATTGAGCTGAGTTATCGAGCTGTAATTTCTCACTCTTTAAATTGCATAATGAGACCTATATTATTATTATTATTATTATTATTATTATTATTATTAGTAGTAGTAGTAGTAGTAGTAGTAGTAGTAGTAGTAGTAGTATTTGCTGTTGTAATGTCTAAATGCAGTGGGTTTATATATTGAAACTAACAGGAATGTTGGTGAATGGAAAAAAAAAGATATACATGAAGTCATACATGTAGGTAAATGCAGTGACAGGGAACATTATTGTTTTACTCATTATAAATCAGTGTATTTGCATTACTGTTTCTCCCTTATAACATAGTGTTTTTTTTTTAACTACAAGTATATCTCACAATGTGCTCTGAAATGCTTTAATACTGCTTTGTTTTCATTAAGGCCTTTCAAGAGTGAATCACATGACCATTTGAATGGTCACCTGGCTTCCTGGTTGTTAGTCCACACCCTCTCATTGTCAGTGAAGACTAGAATAAAACAGATCTATAGAGCAATTAACCTGTCAACACAAATACTGGAAATATTCCTTCATAGATAAGGACATTTCGGGTCATTCTAAAACCAACATGTTTAGCTAAAATACAGTACACATATATTTAACACTACATAAATGAACAGAAACATAGTTTGTTCGTTATCATATCTAAATTAACCAAGAAACTTTATTAATTAGGCAGTAAGTAAATTGTGGAGGGAGATAAAAGAGCTAATAATACAACATCCTGAGGCATTTCTGTCTGCGAACACCTTCCTGAGAAAATTTAACAAAACAAAAACAACACCAGAACAAACGTTTAACTTGAATTCTATTTAGATCACACCAAATTGTTCTATTTCACAAAACAAGAAGGGAGGTTTGCTATGCAGTTTAGAACATTTGACTTGCAATGGCTTTTGAAACATAATGAGAATACAGTTTTAAGATTAACTACTGGATTAAAAAGCACTGAAGGGAGATTTGATAATTTGATATGATGTAGCTGTGAGGTTAGCTTTATGGTCTACTGAGCAATACTTTTTAAAAAACATACAGTTAACATACATTAACTACAGTAACTTCTCAATTTGTTTTAAGTCTGTGGTTTCATTCTTATTTAGCAGTTTGGTGTTCAGCCTGTAAGGATTATCAATTGAAAGTCTCACTTTGTTGCTTCTAGTAGGCATTGCAGGGAGTCCATACCGCCCCACTTTAATCTTGACATCATAGATTGTACAGCGAAAACTAATTTGTTTCAGTGAGAGGGTTATGCGCCGCCTCCTGAGAATTATGCCACACAGTCTTAATTTAATCTTGCACGAGTTTGGACAACCCCAATAGACATATGAGAAAGAAGGTAAATAGAGTTTATTTTGGCCTAGACTCAATTGAAAAGTGAACAATGATCTGGCCTTGAGGATGAGGCCATTAGAACCTCCCCCGCCCACACTTGATGGAATGGGCCATGGGTGTGTGGGGTGGAGAAGGGATGCAAAGTAAGGAATGCTGGGAAAGTGCATGTGTTGCCAGATACTCATACTTGGGAAGACTGGCATCAGGCATGAGATTGGGGTTGTCCTCACAAAATTCAGTTTAAAACTCCATATATATTGACATGTTATGATTCTTGATTATTTACAGCTGAGCTCCACAATGTGATAAAGCAGAAAGATAACCAAAAATCCCTAAATGGATCAAGAAATAGTAGTCATATTGTTATAATGTTAAATCTCAAATTAAGGCTCAGTAGACCTTTAACAAAAACTCTACTGCTGCTGCTTTAAGGCGTTACTCAACTCTTTGCACAGATTGTCAACAGACACATATTATCCCAAGAAAACACTTACTGCTTAGGAAATCCTCAGTTCATTCTTCAGCAGGGACTCCTCATGCTGACTGGTAGCAGGCAGGTCTGGTTGGCATTAAGTGGGAACAATTCTACTATTGAGGATCATATCCTGCTCCATATCCTGCTCCATATCCTCTGTATCAAATTCCAGGGCTCAAAAAGTATTAAAAAAACTTCAAGTTGGCCCACAATATAGCCCACTACTCAATATAATGGGCAGATAAGTGTTAATGATCACGCTGTCTTCCCATTACAAATGTGCCACTTTAATTTGATTCCCCTGATTAGATTGTACGAATCCTTCCTGACCAAACAAACTGTATTGCACTAAATACACACATGGAAGAGATTTATAGAAGTATAGTGGTAAATAAATATTACTGGCAGGTTTTTAAATAGCAGATCTATCTAATACATAAATAATCTGATATAAGTTATCTACGGTAATTGCAGTCTGAGGAATAAATCTACCTTTTGGTATTAAATTCTGGAAGATGGAACACATACTCTTCATAAGCACTGACTGAAAATAGCAGCAGAGATTAAATTCTACTTTGGGTAGCCTGTTTATATGTTGTTTTTTGTTGCTGTTGTTGCTGTTTTTCAAAAACTACAGATACAAATTAATTCTTAAAGGAACCCCCCCCCACCACCACCACCACCACCACCACCGCCACCTTTAAATTAACACGTTTTTTTATTTTTATTTATCCTGTCAGGTCCTGCCGGGATCTTGGCGGGACTGCTACGGGTGCGAATGAGGGGAGCAGCGTTTTCAAAATGCATTGGTTTATGTAATTTAAAATAAATACAGAATTTTGTTTAGTTAGAATCAATTAAAATACAAAGTTTAAAATGGATAAAATACACAAATCACACAACGCAAGCAACCAGCGAGCAGTGCAGGCGAGAGGATCAGCAGTGGAGATTCTAAAACCAAAGCACTCCCCACTGACTCCAACCATCCTCTCACCTGCACTGTCCCAGGTCACATAATTGCTGGACACCGGGGCTTTAAATAAGCGAATCAATGATTCAATTAAACATTGCATTGCACAGGGACTGGAGGGGGATAACCCAAATTGGAATGTGCAGATGTGAAATGCCTCTATTTAATTGAAATAATAATAATAATAATAATAATAATAATAATAATAATAAGTGCAAAACATGCAGTGGGCTGAGACCGCTACATAAGTAAAAACAAACAAAACATTGTATCAATGTTTAACAGTGTATCTATTCATTTGCAAATGCTTTTCTGTAGTAATATCCTTTTAAACTTAAAAATGTGTTGTTCATTTCATGTCACGTTAACTTTGTGTAGTTTATACCAAGAAATTCTAAACACAATCCCAGTTACAGAACTCCTGACCATCAAGCTGTGGGTATGGCTTAATACAAGATGGTTCTGAAGTGAACCTTTTTCTTTTTGCCATATGAAGCCAATACAGTATGGTGTCAGTAATATCAGTGATAGGACTAAAGCTGAGTTCTCAAACTCTGGTCCTAGATTTTTAAGTGTCATGAGGATTTTTTTCTAATTGAGCTCTTAACTACCGAATTCAACTAGTTACTAGTTAATTGATCATTAAGCAGAAGCCTTTATCCAAGCCAACTTGTTTTACAAACATTAACATCAAATGACATGTACACACATTCCCAGAGTAACAAATCCACTGTGAAAAACAATATCCCCAAATTACAGTGAGTAAAATGTAAGAATACAAATAATAAAATTAAGGTATAAAAGAAAATCAAAATGGTCTATAGATCTACAGTCATTTAAACTGAATTGTCAATTACTTATTTGAGCCATTTTGGGAATTTGTCTAATTGAACAAATGCTTAGTTTAAATACAATAACTGAGAGTCCTGGGAAACTGAGAAACAGCTTTAATAAGACAGTCTAATATGTGCAGGATGAAAATATAATTAACATTACTGGACCTCAAACTACATTGCCATCATTATAGGACTTTGAGATCTCTGATTTTATATATATGTGTATATGTGTGTGTGTATATATATATATATATATATATATATATATATATATATAGATAGATAGATAGATAGATATATACACAGACAGGTGACAAATTGAAGGACTAAACTGAATAAATGAGTGGAGGAACATAACGAAAGCAGATGGCTCCAAACAGGTGTACTGGATGATACAATTAAGCAATTAACATCCTATCATGCTCTGTGGCATGTATACAAATGCTGAGCAGGCCCAGTTACAAGAGGAAAGGATCTAAGTGACTTTGAAAGAGGGGCCATTATTAGGCCACAAATGGCAGGAGCTTCAGTCACAAAGACGCTCAACTGGGTAGTGTTTCAATAGGAACAGTAACTAAAGTTACATCTGCATTTAGATCTATGGGAAAGACATCAGTAAATAGGGTTGGAAATTGTGGTCGAAAGCGCACATTTGATGACCATGATGCTCGTGATTACTGCGATACGTAAGGAAAAACAGAAGAGCAACTCTTTCCCAGGTGACTGAGAATGTCATTCCAGGTCATGATCAGACTGTGTCAGCAAGAACAGTCCGTTGAGAGCTACACAGAGAGGGATATTATAGCAGGGCTGCAGTGCATAAACCCCTCATTACAAAGACAAATGCACATGTGAGAGTTCAATGGTGCAAAAACCATAGGCACTGGTCTACAGAGAGGCAAAACACCCAAGAACAAGCAGGAACTAAAGACAGCTGCAGTGCAGGCCTGGCAGAGCATCACCAGGGAAGAAACCCAGCATCTGGTGATGTCTATGGGTTCCAGACTTCAGGCAGTCATTGACTGCAAAGGGTTTGCAACCAAGTATTGAAACTCACAATTTAATTCATGATTATGTTAGTTTGTCCAATTACTTTTGAGCTCCTAAAATTAGGGGGACCACATATAAAAATGAGTGTAATTCCTACACTGTTCACAAAATTTGGATGTAACTACCCTCAAATTAAAGATGAAAGTCTACACTGTCCAAATATTTATGGACCTAACTGTATAGGCCTATTATATATACACATACAAACACATTTTTGACATCTTGATATCTTGTTATCATTAAAATCCATTTTGGTGGCATACAGATCCAAAATAATGATAATTGTGTCACTGTCCAAATATTTATGGACCTAACTGTATATATATAAATATAAATATATGTACAGTGAGGGAAAAAAGTATTTGATCCCCTGCTGATTTTGTACGTTTGCCCACTGACAAAGAAATTATCAGTCTATAATTTTAATGGTAGGTGTATTTTAACAGTGAGAGACAGAATAAAAACCAAAAAATCCAGAAAAACGCATTTCAAAACAGTTATAAATTGATTTGCATGTTAATGAGGGAAATAAGTATTTGATCCCCTATCAATCAGCAAGATTTCTGGCTCCCAGGTGTCTTTTATACAGGTAACAAACTGAGATTAGGAGCACTCTCTTAAAGGGAGTGCTCCTAATCTCAGCTCGTTACCTGTATAAAAGACACCTGTCCACAGAAGCAATCAATCAATCAGATTCCAAACTCTCCACCATGGCCAAGACCAAAGAGCTGTCCAAGGATGTCAGGGACAAGATTGTAGACCTACACAAGGCTGGAATGGGCTACAAGACCATCGCCAAGCAGCTTGGTGAGAAGGTGACAACAGTTGGTGCGATTATTCGCAAATGGAAGAAACACAAAATAACTGTCAGTCTCCCTCGGTCTGGGGCTCCATGCAAGATCTCACCTCGTGGAGTTTCAATGATCATGAGAACGGTGAGGAATCAGCCCAGAACTACACAGGAGGATCTTGTTAATGATCTCAAGGCAGCTGGGACCATAGTCACCAAGAAAACAATTGGTAACACACTACGCCGTGAAGGACTGAAATCCTGCAGCGCCCGCAAGGTCCCCCTGCTCAAGAAAGCACAAGTACAGGCCCGTCTGAAGTTTGCCAATGAACATCTGAATGATTCAGAGGAGAACTGGGTGAAAGTGTTGTGGTCAGATGAGACCAAAATCGAACTCTTTGGCATCAACTCAACTCGCCATGTTTGGAGGAGGAGGAATGACCACAAGAACACCATCCCCACCATCAAACATGGAGGTGGAAACATTATGCTTTGGGGGTGTTTTTCTGCTAAGGGGACAGGACAACTGCACCGCATCAAAGGGACGATGGACGGGGCCATGTACCGTCAAATCTTGGGTGAGAACCTCCTTCCCTCAGCCAGGGCATTGAAAATGGGTCGTGGATGGGTATTCCAGCATGACAATGACCCAAAACACACAGCCAAGGCTACAAAGGAGTGGCTCAAGAAGAAGCACATTAAGTTCCTGGAGTGGCCTAGCCAGTCTCCAGACCTTAATCCCATAGAAAATCTGTGGAGGGAGCTGAAGGTTCGAGTTGTCAAACGTCAGCCTCGAAACCTTAATGACTTGGAGAGGATCTGCAAAGAGGAGTGGGACAAAATCCCTCCTGAGATGTGTGCAAACCTGGTGGCCAACTACAAGAAACGTCTGACCTCTGTGATTGCCAACAAGGGTTTTGCCACTAAGTACTAAGTCGAAGGGGTCAAATACTTATTTCCCTCATTAACATGCAAATCAATTTATAACTTTTTTGAAATGCGTTTTTCTGGATTTTTTTGTTGTTATTCTGTCTCTCACTGTTAAAATACACCTACCATTAAAATTATAGACTGATCATTTCTTTGTCAGTGGGCAAACGTACAAAATCAGCAGGGGATCAAATACTTTTTTCCCTCACTGTATATATATGTATATCATTTGGTGATATATATATATATATATATATATATGTTTAAAGTAACAATCATGTTAAAGGTATGGGCAATTGCAAGTATTTTGTTGATATATAACAGAATATTTATCAAACTGGGGAGTCAGGAGACACAATCATAAATACTATGAGTTGTATAATGTTTCATTACTTCATGTAAGCGATGAGTGTTTTATTTTCCTGAGACAGAAATAAAAGCTGTAGGATTTTCCTCCTCCATATAAAGTTGCCCAAAATTACCTCTGATAGAAAATTCCATGGATCAAGGAATACTCTTTTCATCATGCATTTTTTATTTCCATTCAATGTATAATTAATATTTTCATAACACATACACCCACTTCCTGAAGCATCTGCATTTTTTCCGCTTCTCCATCCATAAATCATTTATATTTTGTTCTGCATAACCTCAATGGGGTTCTTCAGAATCATCAGCAGAAATATACCTTCTAAAATGTAAAACGATGCACTTAATGCAGGTAAAGAGAAGTTTCACCATACGCAAACACATTGTCATTAATAATGTACAGAGATCATGCAAAAGCACCCAGTCATCTGCAGTATGGCCAATCATGGATACATATAGTACTATATTTTGTATACATTTATTTCAATCCCTAACTTATTTCTGGATCTTCGATAGAATGTTAATGCTCTCATTTGAATTGGTGCTCCAGTTCCCTTATGTAGGTTTAGCTTGATATACAGTATTAGCCTAAGAGTTATATACTGTGGTTCAACTATATATTTTGGTGCTTTTACAGTGCCTACATTGTGCTTTACTGCAAGTAAACCCACTAAAAGAGACATGCCTCAGAAACACGTATCATGGTTTATCATAATATTCCCATGGTGAAGTGTAGTAAATTCAAATAAACATGTTCCTGTCTATTCAAAAAAACGAACAAAAGCAAAATAAAACACATTTAATATACCTTATATGCAATCATTATCTTTGATGTAAGATTTTAAGGATATTGAATACAACTGTCAAAAACTGGTAAAAATATAGTTTAACCACATAACATGTTTCTTTAGTTTCCACCTAATTCCTCCTTTTTAAGTAATTTTCCAAATAATCCTTAGTGTTAGTATTAATTATTTACAAGGGATAGCTGCTATAAGCACTGCGTAATTGTTCGCAGATGTCTATTCTTAAATTTGAACACAGTTCACAGTTGAGGAAGCTTTAAAAAAAAATACAATAATTGCAGACTCTTTCCCATCCCCCTTTTCAGGGAAACCCCAAGGTTCCTCAATACAGAAGCTCCTTCATCTCTAGTTCTCATTCCACCCCCTGGCTGCTGAAAGTGGGATCTCAGCATTCAATATGTCATTCTGAAAGGCAAAGATAAGTAACTTAAAAATGCATACGTGCATATACACATACATATACACAATTCCTATGGGAATTAAGAATTACAGCCACTACTCCCTGTCATTTATTGCACTATCCATTTAAACCAGGACCTCTTTATTGGTCAACCTGTAGGGCTAATTACAAACAAAATCTATTTATAGACTTTTTTTTCTTGATACCAGACTATTGCTATATTTTATTGCTTGAGCTTTCTTGTTCATGTTGGAAGTAGAAAATATGTATATATATATATTTATAAAAAAACATTTGTTTGTATTATTCATTGCTGTAAATATCCATACAATTATATTTTTCAATAAAAAAACAGTTTCAAATATTTTATATATTAGTATGTATGCCATGTATTTAGCTTACATTGCTACATTATTTAGCAATAATTTAATCACCCTCAGATTCCTATAAATCCCTATATATGAACTTCATTTTACATATCCCTTTTCCAGTCAAAAGATGACGAACTCTCCATTTGTAAACCTTTAAAAAGCAATACAAATACAGTAATCAACCTGAAAGCAATGAAGCAGAAAATTGTGATGTTTGGTAATAAGTAGAATAAGTAATGAAAAAAGCCTTATATAGTGCTGTCCATTACTGTTAATCAGAATCACATTTATTTTGAGCAGATTCTTCTTGTTACCAAATACTATACTGTTACTAAAGATGGCCATGTTTATTTTTAAACATGCCCTTTCTGCCATGTGTTAGGTATTTATTCAGACTTCCTACCACTTAAGAAACCTTGATTTCCCGTATATCAGAGTTAAACCTGCTGGACCTGCTTGGATCAAGTGATTTCAGAAGCATAGTGATAGAGTGTTGTAGGTCATTTTCAGACTGTTCCTTAAGCATTAGAAGTAAGTGACCCACCCAGTTCAATGCTGTATTCCCATTTTGACTTCCTGGTGTATCTTGTTCTGTGGGTATCAAGGATAACATGAGTATTGTGCATCTTGAAAGTACTTGCTTTTGAACTGTCATGAAAACAAAAAAATACTCCCCTACCTGTGTCATTGCATTATTTGATCAGACGAAAAAAAGTGTGCAAAACCCTGTGCAGTTCTGGAACAGCATCCTATGGACAGATGAGACAAAGATCAACTTGTACCAGAATGATGGGAAGAGAAGAGTATGGAGAAGGGAAGGAACTGCTCATGATACAAAACATATCACCTCATCTGTGAAGCATTTTATGGCATGGGCATGTATGGCTGCCAAGGGAACTGTAAACCACATGGAGCTGTGTGAGTTAAAACATTTTTTAACATAGAACTGGACTGTGGTGGATTTATGGATTATTCACATATCATTCCCATGACCTGATGGTGTTTTGTAAAGATTAAATTGATTTCTTTCTTGTCTCTCAAATGTAATGTAGTACATAGAACAGCCGATATATCATCCAAAGTATAACTACTGACAATGAAAAGTATCAAATGTGTTCATCATGTGCAATACAGAATATAGAGACGGGTGACAAATTAAAGGAAAAACCTGACTAAATGAGTGGAGGAACATAACGAATGCAGATGCCTCCAAGCAGGTGTACTGCATGATACAAAAAGCAATTAACATCCTATCATGCTCTGTGGCATGTATACAAATGCTGAGCAGGCCCAGTTGAACTTGATTTTGGATCAAGATGGCAAGAGGAAAGGGTCTAAGTGACTTTGAAAGAGGGGTCACTATTGGGGCACAAATGGCAGGAGCTTCAGTCACAAGGACTGCTCAACTGGCGCGTGTCCTGGACAAGTGTGTGAGTGCATGTGTGACGACATCAAGTCAGGTACAAGCCTGACTACTTGACCCCTACAGTGAGGGGGTCCGGAGGCTCTGTTATGCTGTGGGAGGCATTTTCCTGGCGTGGTTTGGGTCCACTTGTCCCCTTAGAGGGAAGGGTCACTGCAAATCATTACAAATTTATGTCTGTATATGTGTGTTCTATGACTTTATGATAAGTGAATGCACTCATGGTTACATATGCTCATGTGGAGAACATATGAGGGGGTGAATTGTGTCTCTGTGATTGTTATATCAGTGTTGCTATTGCCGGGTGTACAGTGCAGCATTACTGTCCAAATGTCGACGGAGATGCTGCATGCTACTAACTACATTTCCTATGTATGTACACTACTGGTCAAAAGTTTTAGAACACCCCCATTTTTCTAGTTTTTATTGAAATGTAAGCAAGTTAAACAAAAAAAAGTTTAGGTTACCATCCATCCATTTTCAAAACCACTTATCCTGGTGAGGGTTGTGGGGAAACTGGAGCCAATCCCGGAAGGCATAGGGCGCAGGGCAGGAATACACCCAGGATGGGGCGCCAGTCCATTGCTGGGCAACACACACACACACCTACAGGGCAATTTAGCACAGCCAGTTAACCTAACCTGCATGTCTTTGGACTGTGGGAGGAAACTGGAAAACACAGAGGCAACCCACGTGGACACAGGGAGAACATGCAAACTCCACACAGACAGGCACCTCAAGCCAGGACTCAAACCTGGGACCCCTGGAGACAGCAGCGCTAACCACCACGCCACCGCGCCATCATGCTGCCCCTAGTTTAGGTCACCAAAAACTGAAAAATAATGTAAATTTCAGAGTTGTATACTATGTTACTACACCCTCTTAAGCATTATTTGTCATTGTTACCCACAGCTCCTGTGCATAGAAGTTACACTGTATTCCTACAATGCGCACATTGTTTGAAAGCTTATTCTCTTGGCTACCAGCTTGTTTCATTCTCAAACACATCTCAAACACTCAGTTTTAATTGGATATCTTTGCAAATAGGCTTGTTTTGTTCAGAACAACTTAACGATTAGAAAAGAATTTCAGATCCAATTATGTAAAATCATTGAGTACACTGTAGACAGAGTTTTCCATCTTGACATTTTGAGCTCTCTACGGGTATGTGCTGGTTCCAGAATATGTCATAATTGTCAATATTTTCTGAGACTAAATGCGGGTAGGGGTTATAAAAACATTTTTTTCATATCAGAGAATGCTTCACATCGTTAGAAAGATGTGTGTCTCAGCTCAGCTTTCATGGGATACCAAACACTTGGCAAACAACACAACATTGAAGAGTACACATGGGATTAAAGAGAAGCACATGGATTTTGGTGCCCTTTTAAGGGTACCAGAGGGCTTTGTCATTTTAAGGGATTACATTTTGTTAAACAAAATTATTACATGATTTCTTTTTGATCTCCAATGGTTTATTTGTTCTATGCTTTAATTTCAGAGTACACTGAGACATTAAACTGCTTAAATTTCAATACAAAATTGAAAAATTGAGGTGTTCTAAAACTTTTGACCGGTAGTGTATCTATGTATTGCCATTCTGTAAAAAAAAAAAAGGACTGTTAGGAACTTGTTCTGGTGCAGCACACATCCAACCATATATAAAAACAGACAGCCCCATTGTTGACTGTGCTGGAGCTGTCCCCTGAAATAGTGGTGTGTGTGGAGTTAACACCACCCTTTTCATCACATTATTTTGCATGTGGCAAACCTGTTTTTTGCGTGGCGCACAGCTACAAACATAGCAGAAATCACGCATCATTTCAGCCACTCCCCCCATTTTGTGCCTTGCATAGAATTAAAGGGTGAACGGCGCAGAATGGATTGCGCCATGCAAAATGGGGTTTTGAATGACTTTGATTCAAGTAACTGCAGAGTCTGGCAAATATTTAAAATATCTCTTGCATCTTTTTTATATTGTGCTATTTGCTGGACCATCAGTGCTGGAAAATGAGCAACTATGCTTTTCACATGGCATAATTAGTTGCACAGCGTAAAGCTTTAATGTGCAAATGGGAACACCTACAGTTTTGTTCTTTGATATTAATTGCTAACCTTGGGAATACAACATAAAATGTATGTAAAGGGCCATATTCAAGACTGCTAAATAATTTATGCTTTGAATAAAATAAATTGTAAATGTTAGAAAGAAATAAAGAAGTGTGATGGTCCAGTTCCTGAATGGAAATGAATTAAGGTCTAGAGGTCACCCCCCCTTCACACACTACACTACCCCTGTGATGAAAGGAGATGTCTTTAATAAGGTCATAGACTCAAGAATCTGAGTTTGTGAGAAGGCAGAGGGTGGAAATAATGTACTATGGATAGAGACAGAGGTATAATAATCCTAGTTGAAGGCATACAGATGTGTCAGTCCTGTTGTAAAAGGGCCTGTAAGGGACTGAAAAACCATGGCAGCAATACATCATTGACAAGTCATGGACTGCTTTACTCATCATGTGTTGGTCATATATTTGAGTAAAATGGTGTGGACTGGCTGTACAAGTGCAAATGACTCAGACAATAGTGATACACTGGAGAGGATAGTCATAATGTTAATTACTTCTTACTAAATTATGGAAAGAACATTCATGTGAGGACATGCATGTGTTGCCATGATGATTCCCAGATTGGCACCTATGTGTTTTGTGTGTTTTTTGTGCTGAGGTGAAATATGACTTTTCATCCTCCTCCCTTCGCTTCAAAGCAAGAGAGTCGTCTTCACCTGCTCTGCCATGTGCAGGCCCTCAGGTGCTATTTGGAATGCACTTAGGACATTCGGCACTCAGACCAACTGTTTGTGTCTTACGGAGCGCGGACACAGGGCCAAGCGCTTTGAAAGCAGTGCCTCTCGCATTGGATTGTGGACACCATTACTGTGGCCTATGAGTCCAATTGGACCCCAGTGCCTGATCACCTGGTGGCCCACTCGACTAGAGGAGTTGCCACATCTTGGGCCCTTTTTCAAGGCGCCCCCTTGGCAGACATTTGTGTGGCTGCAGCTTGGGCCTCGGCGCTCACATTTGCCCGGTTCTACAGGTTGGATGTGACGGGACCGGTCCCTTCCATTGGGAACCCGGTGTTGGCTGCAGTCGAGCCCCAGTAGCCTACGGGCTCTGGCTCATGTCTTTTCTCTCCCAGTCTGTCCCTGTTAAGTGCATCCTGAGGGAGCAAGTGAACCATGTCTTCCCTTCCACCGGACTATGCCCTCCAGTTAAGCACCCACGTGAGCTGCTCCTGGACTTGCTGACAGCCTATCGATGTGTTCCAAGGGTCTGTCATGGGGCCTACAGGTACGTTGCCTTACAAGGCCGCCCTGTATATAGTTCATTCATTATGCATTGTGTTGCGGTGGTGCAGGCGTCTGGCCTGTACCCCACTCTCTCTCTCTCTATATACACTCACCTAAAGGATTATTAGGAACACCTGTTCAATTTCTCATTAATGCAATTATCTAACCAACCAATCACATGGCAGTTGCTTCAATGCATTTAGGGGTGTGGTCCTGGTCAAGACAATCTCCTGAACTCCAAACTGAATGTCTGAATGGGAAAGAAAGGTGATTTAAGCAATTTTGAGCGTGGCATGGTTGTTGATACCAGACGGGCCGGTCTGAGTATTTCACAATCTGCTCAGTTACTGGGATTTTCACACACAACCATTTCTAGGGTTTACAAAGAATGGTGTGAAAAGGGAAAAACATCCCACAAAACATTGTGCATCCCACAAATCTCCATCAACTGCAAGATGCTATCCTATCAATATGGGCCAACATTTCTAAAGAATGCTTTCAGCACCTTGTTGAATCAATGCCACGTAGAATTGAGGCAGTTCTGAAGGCGAAAGGGGGTCAAACACAGTATTAGTATGGTGTTCCTAATAATCCTTTAGGTGAGTGCATATATATATACAGTGAGGGAAAAAAGTATTTGATCCCCTGCTGATTTTGTACGTTTGCCCACTGACAAAGAAATGATCAGTGTATAATTTTAATGGTAGGTGTATTTTAACAGTGAGAGACAGAATAACAACAAAAAAATCCAGAAAATCGCATTTCAAAAAAGTTATAAATTGATTTGCATGTTAATGAGGGAAATAAGTATTGGACCCCTTCGACTTAGTACTTGGTGGCAAAACCCTTGTTGGCAATCACAGAGGTCAGACGTTTCTTGTAGTTGGCCACCAGGTTTGCACACATCTCAGGAGGGATTTTGTCCCCCCTTGCAGATCCTCTCCAAGTCATTAAGGTTTCGAGGCTGACGTTTGGCAACTCGAACCTTCAACTCCCTCCACAGATTTTCTATGGGATTAAGGTCTGGAGACTGGCTAGGCCACTCCAGGACCTTAATGTGCTTCTTCTTGAGCCTTCTAACTGCTCCTGTGTTCCATGGGTGGCGCATGAGCTGGCTTCTGCGCACCGTGGTGTATATAGTTCATTTGTACGACAGCTAATTGTCAGCACAATGGAGCTCTTCCACTCTCTACTATTCAGTTGAGTTGGATGCTCCTGTGCTGCACGGAGGTGGCATGAATGTTCCTGCTGCCACGCTGTGGTGGTCCCAAAGTCAAACACGCAAGAACAAGGGAAGCAAGGCTTCAAAACCGGAACATTTATTGTCTTCCCAGAACAAAACCAGTGTAGTCACTGCAACACAAACAGACAGGTGTTAATCTCTACCAGACTCTCCTACTAAGGCCCTTGAACCAGCTTTTATACTTTTGGCCACTTAGCCCCACCCTCTAGATCCAACCATTCAAAAATAGGAGTAACAGTATAACCCCAAAACACATGTTACCAAAAATAGGTTTCAAAATAAACTTATAACAAAAAGTGATATTCAATTCAAACCCAAAATCCAAAACCAAAAGCAAAGGGAACAACACTGCAAACAATATTGACCCCCTCCCCATGTCAATAGTAAGGCGTTTATATAATCCCTCTGTAACCTCTCTTCTACTTTCCCAAGATGGCTGCTCCACAGCCCCACCCCAGGTAAGCCTATGTTTGGAAGGTCTGTTCTTTCCCAAACACATGAATGTTCCTGCTGCCACACTGTTTATACTGTTATGTCCTGCTGTGGCTACTCAGTTGACTAGCCAGCTGTGTGTTATTCAGTGGTCTGTGGCCCCGCAGGATCAGGGCTTCACTGCCACGTTGCTTTATTAAAGTTGCTTTATTGCCCACGCCATATATTGTGCAAGTATATATACGGCCTCGCTCCTAGATGCACCAGTAGAGCAGCCGGCCTTGCTATTGTAAGTGGAGGGCATAAAGGTTGAACTCTGTAGCCCTGCTTTGTATATGCTGATTGCAGCCAGTCCCCGGTAGAGCGTGGCTGCGGTCCTCACTCCTGGACAGCCCAGTTTGGCCCCAAGGGGCATCTGTGGCTCTTGTCTGGAGTTGTGTTGCCGAGGCCCCCTAGCGGTCATCTCAGGGCAGACTCCCTTATCAGCTCGCTGCCTCCTCCCTTGCGACGGTTTTGTTATACAGTAACGCCTCCCCCATGGGCAGTGCTTCCCACTTGAAAGATAACGATAGGTTGCAAATGCAACCCCAGTTATCTGAAAAAGGAAGCACTGCCCAAGGGTTGCAAGGTTGCACGGGAGTCCTGCTCCCGGCAAAAGAGGACGAACCTGCGCTGATGTCATGTTTTATAGAATAGGAAGTGGGAAGGGACTTGTTCTGAGTGACGTGCGCAGGGGCCAATGGCAGCTTTGATAGAGTGATCTCGATAGGGTTCCTACATAAGTGTGCAGAAACCCCTCCCCCTTGGCAGTGCTTCCTTTATCACAACCTATCATTTGGTACCTGTCTGTTATCAATAGAATGTTATTCATGTATGTGTTTGTTTGTTTGTTAATTTGCTTATGTATTTATTTCATAGGGAGAAATTATATTACTATAATTTGTCGTCCGATGCGGCCTGATTGCTTTCTGCTACTGTCTATTTCTATCACCTTTGCTACACAATCCCCAGAACCAACAATCTTTCTCTCTCCACCTGGAAACCCTCCTGCTTCCTCCCTGCTACATCTTATCTCGTGAGACACTGACCAAGTATGCATAAATGAGTTTTCACTTCAAATATCCGTGAAGGCTTTCACTCCTGTGTATACTGTGTGAGTAAAAAGTGAAAATGGATAATTTGAGTTGAAAATGAAATGAATGAATGAAAGGAGCTTAATGGATTTTCTTTTCAGGGGGAAACATCAAAGTCTCTGGATGGCCTTGAGCATTTCCAGACGTAGGCACCAGCTGTGGGTTGATCATGACCTTACAGTAGAGTGACGTTGATAGTACATCTAACACCTAGTAGGGCATTACGGTGCACAGTGTTTGAATTGTTTCATGTCCATTAGACAAGACCATATGTTGAGCAAGATACACTGTAGTTTTAGTTCCACTGATACACGCAACATTAAAGCAGACATCGTTTGAGGTTGACCAGCATGTCTGAAGATACAGCAGAGATATTGGAATGAGAACATAAAGCAATAGACAATGAACATATCTTTCATAAATACAACACAATCGCCAATTACATTTTGTGTTTTTCTCCCCACTAAATTTGGATTCACCAGTTGTGCTAATGCATCTCAGCTCATCACTGAATCCCACCACCTTCACATGTGGAGGGTGAGAAAGTATGACCAGGCACCTCCAATCCTGGCCACCCATCTCTTTTCACCATGCAGGCTACATACATGAGAGGTTCTGTGCTGATTGAATGCTAACCACTGCATCACCCCTACATGTATCATATATTTAATTAATCAACATAATAGTCTCATCTTAGCATGTCATATAGATATTCAGAACTGACTCCACATGAGTCAAACTGTCAAATTGTTAACTTTAGGAGACGCTTTTCATATGGATAGACGTGAATATATGAGTTTTGGAGACCTTTACCCAATAAGTGTGTCCCATATCAACATCGAAAATATTGCAAATATTGCTGGTAATCAGACACATGATCCCAGTGCAACACAATTACATTGTAGCACATTGAGGGGGAACTCATATCATGGTCAAAGTTATTACGACTAATATTATTATAATTACTGCTATATAAATATTATTACATTAATTTTCATTCTTCTAATTATTTTTTATTTGTTCTTTTTAATTCTTTCAGTACTTCCCCTTCCCACATTGAGATGTCTTCTGTAATACCCTCTACTTGTCAACTAGTGAACTTAACTTGCCCTGGGACTGATTTCTCGTGATTTGCCAATCTGTTTTAATCTCGTTAGGATCAACCTTGCATAACAATCTAGAGCACATAAAATGAACCTGTTATCCTGTTAAATTGCAGCATTGTGTTTAGTAAATTAGAACCCTGCAATTTTTATTGTCTTCCAGTTATATAATGCTCGTAGTCTCCATATTGTTTCCCGAAAGTTTTCATTTATTTTGATTGATGCAGATGTTTGATTGATTGATGTTTGTTTGGTTGCAGCTCTAGGATTATGTCATATTGCTGGAAGGTGCTTTGGTTTTGATTCTTTCTAACAAACTGATGACTAAAGTATTAGTCAGTTGCATCATTTATGTATTTATTTATTTATTTATTTTATAAAGGAAATTAAAACAATCTCTGCCACCATAACGAGAACAAAATGCTTTATCCATAGAAAGCACTCTGCTTTGTGGTTCTGAGAATGAAGTACTTTGAAGACCAATACAAGATCAATTAATAAAATAAATTGCAAACACTACTTTGAATTATGGTAACTGTAGAATAGTGCAGCTTTCTAAGAAATACATTTACATGGAATGACCACTGCAGAATGAGCAATGTTTCTTCGAGATACTGTGACATCAAGACGGATGTAATTGTTTTTTCAGCAGTTTGTGATTCTAACTCATCTTAAAATGGAAATACTGGAATAAAGAGGATAACGCTCATGTGACTGGTGAGAATGTATCCAGATGAGAGTAAGTGGACCATGTGCTTTCTGGGAAGAAATGGAGACTGGAATTATATTGTTTTGCTGCCAATAAAAGGGAGAAACATCTTTCATCTTTCAGGGCGTTCATGTACACAGAATACAGATTGAGTCTTGAATGTATTAATTAAATCATTTTTTTATATAACAGATATATGCAGTGTAATGAATTTGAGCACAAAGATGCAAATATACCCATCTGTGCTCATATCTGAACAAAGTCTCAAAATGCTGAGAGGCTATGTTTAAAATATTAACTTTAATAAATTAAATTGAATAAAGATTTAATAAAACATTAACCTATGCCAAGAGATCAGAGGTCCCAAATCAACCATCACCATCCACCAGCCTTTTATATGCATCTCTCAAGGAATAGTTTAGTTCAACCAGCTCTATAGTGGAGAAATCAAAATACATTTAAGTCAGTACTATGGAACTAATGCTGCCCACAGAGAGGGTTCCTGCAACTGAATTGTTTATCAGGGCAAAATGGCTTTCAAAAGCACAGTGTACTCAGGCTCTCTCTGAACTATTTTTCCCTGATGGGAACCAGGGGACCCTTATATATCTCCTTGTCCCCTGTGACTGGCTCCCTCAATCATGGCACCCACCCCTGTTCCCGAGCGGGGTTAACCTGCAACCCTGGAACCCAGTTTCCCACTCACTATACACAGAACTGACAGACAGACACACAACGTACTACAGTCCCTTCAAATCAGACCTGGGTCAAATATGTATTCTCTGTATTTCCTATTACTTCAAACAGTTTACTAAAATCTTATTTTAAAACGTATACATTGTATAATGTTTCACAATTACTAGTTACATGTTTTTGAAAATACTTTTTAAATGTATTGGCATGTATTTTGCAAGTACTTCAAATACATATTTCCACAAGTATGTGATATTATGTGTTTTCAATTATGTGCATTTCAATGTATGAGTTGTATTTTAAAATACAATCTAATTTGTACATCACAGCAAATTAAGCACAACAAAGATGGTCTACAATTACCAAAACATCAATATTCCAATTGAATGTAAATGTTGAGTTGCAGAAGTCTCTACCTGTCAATCAAATCTATCTCTACATGTTATGGCCACATTTGTGTTGGAGTTAAAATTGTAACAGTATTATGATTAGCACTGACTATACAGTGGTTTTCAAAAGTATTCACCCCCCTTGGACATCTCCACATTACATTGTGTTACAACATGAAATCAGAATCGATTTAATCAGGAGTTTTTGCCACTGATCAACACAGAAAATGTCCATAATGTGAAAAACATAATCTGCAAATTGTTCTAAATTAATTATAAATACAAAAAAGGAACATAATTGAATGCATAAGTAATCACCCCCTTTGCTATGACACACTTGATTGAGCTGTGATTAAACAAATTGTCTTTAGAAGTCATGTAATTAGTCCACCTCTGTGCAGTAAAGGTGTGTCACATGATTTCAGGTTAAATACACCTGTCTCTGGGAGGTCCCACAGTTGGTTAGCTGCAATTCCTAACAAAAACTACATCACGAAGGAACATTCAATGCAAATCCGGAATAAGGTTCTTCAAAAGCACCCATCAGGGGTAGGATATAAGAACATTTCCAAGGCATTGAATATCCCCCAGAGCACAGTAAAGTCCATTAATAAGAAATGGAGAGAATATGGCACAACTGTGAATCTGCCTAGATCAGGCCGACTTCAAAAACTGAGTATCCGGGTGAGAAGGGCACTAGTCAAGGAGGCCACTAAGAGGTCTATGGCAACTCTAAAGGAGTTAGAGTCTTCCACGACTGAGCTGGGAGACACTGTGCAGACTGCAACAATAGCCCAGGTGCTTCACAAAAGTGGCCTTTATGGGAGAGTGGCAAAACAAAGCTATTGTCAAAAAAAACTCAAATCAAATCTCAGCTAGAGTTTGCCAGAAGGCATGCGGGAGACTATGAGACCAAGTGGAGGAAGATTCTGTGGTCTGATGAGGCCAGAATAGAGTGTTTTGGCCTCAGCGCTAAGCGTTACGTTTGGCGCCAGCCTAACACCGCACATCATCCTGAGAACACCATCCCTACCCTGAAGCATGGTGGTGGCAGCGTCATGCTATGCGGATGCTTCTCTGCATCAGAGACTGGAAGCCTTGTAAAGATAGTGGGCAATATGGATGCAGCAAAGTACAGAGAAATCCTGGAAGAAAACCTGCTGAAGGCTGCAAGAGACCTGGGACTTGGGAGAAGATTCGTCTTCCAGCAGGACAATGACCCCAAACATACAAACAAAGCCACACTGGAGTGGCTTAAAAACAAAAAGCTCAATGTCCTGGACTGGTCCAGTCAAAGTCCGGACCTCAATCCAATTGAGAATATGTGGAAAGAGTTGAAAATTGCTGTTCACCAAAGGTCCCCATCCAGCTTGATGGAGCTTGAGCAATTGTGCAGAGAAGAATGGGCAAAAAATACTGTGTCCAGATGTGTAAAGCTGGTAGAGACTTATCCACAGAGACTAAAGCTGTAATTGCTGCCAAAGGTGCCTCTACCAAATATTGACTGAAGGAGTTGATTACTTATGCATTCAATTATTTTCTGTTTTGTATTTGTAATTAATTTAGAACAATTTGCAGATTATATTTTTCACTTTGACATTATGGACATTTTCTGTGTTGATCAGTTGCAAAAACTCCTGATTAAATCCATTCTGATTTCATGTTGTAACACAATGAAATGTGGAAAAGTCCAAGGGGGGTGAATACTTTTGAAAGCCACTGTATGCGTTACGTGTGTATAGGTGGTTAAAGGTAGGCCTGGTTTCAAGTGTCTTAGTCTTTAGTGTTTTGTCTTGATTTCTGTTCTTTGTTTAAAAGTAAACAAAAAAAAATGTCTTTGGGTCCTTGAAAAGCTCTATATAAATTACATTAATTATTATTATTATTATTATTATTATTATATAGTAACACAGCACAAATCTTGCAAAACAGTTATCTAGCCCACCCCACTGGCACTCACACAGTTGTGCAAGTGACCTCCCTGCTAATACCAGCTACAATCCAGGCTGTAGGATACATGCTGGACTCTGGGCAGAGGCCTTAATCCAGTGGTGGGCAACCCACGGCACACAGGCCCAAAGTGCATTCACCTGTGGCCCACAATCGGAAAGAAAATTAAGATTGGGAGTTAAGTAGTATATTTATGACAACTGCTTATTATTTTGTATCATTGTGTTAATTATATTGCTCTTCTTAAATTAAAATGTAGAATTTGTGGCTTATAATTGTGGTAAAAGGGGCCTTGCGGCCCAGGTAGATATTTAATAGCTGGACGTGCGGTCCACTGATTAATTTAGGTTGCCCACCACTGCCTTAATTGGATACACTACTTAAGAGCTTGTAGAACAATGTTTCTTAAAACATATTAATGAAGATACTCACTTCCTGGAAAGATGGTGCAGAAATGCCTACTTTTAATCAGGATATTTCTCCAACTAACCTGTTAAAGTCCGACTGTTTTACAGGATACACCACACTTACAGAAGTTCAATTCTAAACTAAAAATATGCTTTAAGTACTGCAAAACCTAGCTGACAAACAGAATTGGTCTCGTTCTTAATTATCACCCAAATACCAAAGCTAATGTCCAATGCCTACTCGGGATAATATCAGACTAACCTGTTCATGTCCAACTGTTTCATACGATACACCAAAATCTTTTCAATTAAATTAATGACAGTGCCAATATGGAATCAATAGTCTTTTAAGACTTAGAATTAACATATGCACCTAATGCATTTCCCTTGTGCTGGAAGGCCTTTTTATGACTTTGTAGTAATAGGTATGGTATGGACCACACAGGTTCACACACAAAAAATCTTAGTCTTAGACTGCAATGCCCCCATCTGGTCATATCAATTATTCCAAACTGTGCTCCATGAATCTTGTGCTAGCATTGCCCCTGGTATTTATTTTATTTTATATTTTTTCCCAAATCTGCATTGACTTTTCTTTTTCTTTAAAGCACATATTTACATAAACTATTCATTAGGAAATCAGTAACATCTAAAAATGATTTAAGCCATTGTTTTTTAATCTATTCCTTAAGGGTCACAATCTATCTGGCTTTAATTTTTGATCACCCCCTGCAAGGGTTAACGTGTTCAGTTAACTGAATAATTAGTTGAAATAACAAAGTGCTTACAAGAACAATCGAACATTATCTCCACTGCAGGGAGCAGTGAGATGTAAAACAACTATTTGAGATGTCAGTTGTCCACCACTACCACTTCTACATCAGGAATGGGCTGCAAACCCACAGACCACAATTGCTTCTCTCATCTATAAAATCCAGGCCAAAACACAAAGTATTAAGTCCACTTAGGCTAATTCAGTGGTCTGGCTGGTTCCAGACTAAAGAGGATTTCTTTAAAAATGTATTTGTCCAAGAACCAGTATAGTTTCTGTACATAGATTAATATATATAAACATATACAAATACATACAGACATGTATGTGTGTATATCCTGATTATATATGTAGTGATACTGTTACCTTTATCAATACTACATTAAAGTGTTTTAAAATAAACTTATCATAAGGGAGACCATTTTTGCAATTCAATATTTAAGCATAATTGTAACAAAAGATATTCTATTACAGCTGAGAACAAAAATGCAAGGGGAAATGTTATTTAATTGGGGGAAGAACCTGCAACAGATTTATAATTTGAACAACTTTAATATGCAACCCCATCCTTGTAGTTTCATTTAATTTAATGAGACATTGGCTCCCTCCAGTGGAAAAACTGAAATTCCACAATTCTGCTATTTATGAGCAATTCTGTGTGGTACCTGACCTCTCTCGAAGTGTTTTGTGCCTTGAGTTCCATTGGCTCTTTGGGTTTGTAACCTTTATTTAGTGTTAATGATTAAACCAGGAAGGTCTCTAACAAATAAATGTTCTTTAAAATTACATTAAAAATGACACACCTTCACTTAATATGCTTAGTATTACATTTTTGCACCCCCTTTCCCTGAAATAGACCACCCTTTATACATACAATATTTACATGGTGTCCTCTACATGGACATTTCAAACGGTCTTTAAATAAGGAGAGTCAGGTGACCTGGTAAAATATTACAAGCTATACAGTTTGCAGTAAATAACAGAATTACATCGTTTCCATGGTCTTGAATACACAACTCAAACACACCTACCTAGGAAATGTGATTTATGGGCTTAATTTATGTGCTGAACTTCACACTTTCTTTTAACCAGTGACCGTTTCTTGTCTTTTGTCTAAAAATAAAACATTATGAACATGATAAACTAAACCACTGTATGCCTCCCATAAACACCATTCAATGTATGCATGTATTGGTTAAACAGAAAGACAATGGCTTCTTCTGTGTTACTCCTATATTTCACATGTAGAAAAGAAAACAAAGTTGAACATGCATATAAGCTTTACACATCCTTTGATTTAGTTAAAGAACAATTCAAATAAATGTATTCCCCGGTAAATTTAATTGTATTCACTGCTGCTATAAGTAACTATGCGGCAGTACTCTAGATCAATAAAACCAAAAGAATACAAGTAATTATATAACCATGTAAAATAGCCCATTATTAATAAATAAATAAAAATAGGTCCCAATAGCTTCCCAAAATGTGTTCTAAATGTTTCCCCTCAATACTATTTATACTAGGAAATCAAAATGGAATTTGCAGACAGTGTTTTATGGCAGAAGTTTTGATCAAGGATTAAAACGGTGATTTATGTATTTGAACAGTAACAAACATGCACCTAAAGTCCACAAGCAGTTATTCAAGTTTTATCAACTGTCTCTTAAGCTTTTAGTTGTTTGTTTGCTTGCTTGTCTTCTTTAAACTTGGAGGAATGTTGAAAATAAAACTAATTCTTCTGGTCTTTAAAAACTATTCAGTTTTCTCTCTCTTTTCTCGGTTTGCTTTACGTTTGAGTTGTAGTGTCTTCAGCTCAGTCATTGTTGCAAATGCCCTATAGACCCACAGAACCTGCAAGAAAAGCACATTCAATTCAAAATTAATTTCAACTTTCCCTCTTAGTGTCCTGTGCATGTTAGTGCTCACATGTATTATTTCAGCAGTTACACTGGTGATAATGCTCTGCAGTCTACAATAGGTTCAAGCAGCACAGCATATGTGGAAGAAATCCATTTAATAGCATTTTACTTACTTTGTGATTTCATTAGCACATCAGCAGCAAGTGTTTTTTGTATACAACTTGCAGTTCAGTACTTCAGATCAATTCATTTTCTGGTGAAGTGTTAAGCTCACTTCCCAATTGTCTTCCTGCTTATTACTGCTCCACTATTATATTACAATATTCAATATTCAATTATATAGGATTTCAAAAGCTATTTTGCAAGCAACACAATCTGCTCTCCCTTCTAGGAAAATAATCATATGTATAAATACATATCAAGATAATTGAATTATATGAAAGAGAATTAAATGTTTATTTTTCTTGTCATAAAAATACATTATTTTGAAAATCTATTTTCCAGGGAAATGACATAATACACCATTACATTGGGACAATTTAGTCAATGGTAAACAGTAAAGACTTTTAAAGACTTTCTTATTATCTTAGCAATCATTAAAGGTTAACATGGCATATGTGCACAGAAAGTGTATAGTTCAACCAAATATTACTGAAAATTAATAATGCCTTATAATATATCACTGTTTACCACACTTTTATTTTCCTGTACTTTAACCCATTTTGCAATGTTTTAGTCATGGTAAACCCCAGCAAACATTCAGTATATGTATATTAATATTCACCTGATGATGTGAATAGTCCTAACCTGGTGTATGATTTATGGGAAACCCTTAATGCAACCCTCCACTGCTTAACACTGCAGATTACCAGTTTTTAACTTACCACAATAATAATAGTGTTCAGCAAGAGAGGAGCTGAAAACACCAACGAGATGAACATTCCTCTTGAATCAAAGTACTGGTACTTAGAATATAACCTGTTCAAAAATACAAAATAATGACTGTGCAGAATACATCAAATGCTTAATATACTCAGCATCAACAGACAATACAGTAATAGGTGCTGTATATCCCTATATATATATATATCCATGTGTGTGTGGATTTCATTTTCATATATGTACGTCAATACACACGGATGTATTAGTTACCAAAAACTGACCAAATGGAGCAGACCCAATGAGAGTTTTGTACCCACACCCTGAAAACATTAAATCAAGGTACTAAATGTGTTTTTTTATTATTATTATTGAATGTCTGATGAAGGGTTAAGCTCACTTCTCCTTTCTGCTTACTGTTAAATCTGGAGTGTTGAAACACAAAAGCAGGGTATACCCTGGACGGGACAAGTCCATTGCAGGGCTACTTTAACATACACACCACATTCACTTAACAACAATGGTTGCTGAATGCTATTTTTAGAGTAGCCAATCAACCTAAGCAGCATGTATTTGGGATGTGTGAGAAAACCAGCACCCAGCAAAAATCCACATGAACTTGTAAGCTTTTGACACAGGCAGATACCCCAAGCCAGAACTGAAGCTGGGTCTCAGGAGCTGTGAGGCAGCAGCACTAACTACCATGCAACCCTGCTGCTTTGTCCTCAATATTGCTTCCAATATTGTTTTCAAGTTGTCACACAGGGATATGCAATGAAGTACATGTTCTGTGGGCAGCAGGGTGGTTAGGGCTCTGGACGGCTGGATGTTCAATCCCAGGTGGAACCGCAGTGTCGGTAATAACCTCGAGAAAGGTGACTTTACCTAGATTGCTCCATGAAAAGCACAGCTGTATAAATGGGTTATTGTATGTAAGCATAATGTAATATATAGTAACAAGTATAAACCACCCTGGAAAAGGGCATCTATTAAGAAATGTAATAATGTTCTCATTAATTTTAAAACTGTAAACATGGTCTGGTAATGTAAAACTTACCTCCAGTTCATTGCTGCCATTTCATTAATATATTCTGCAGAGTAAACCATCCCAACTGCAAGAAAATAGTCCTTGATTCAGTTAATTTCAAAAGCATCTCCTATTGCAGGTTGTGGCATTTCTGAACTTTGAGTTCGATTTTTGTCTGTCCAACTTTTAATTTAATTAAGAAATTAATCACTGGATTAAATGAAAAACTAATTAACAAATCTAGATATTAAAAAAAAATCTATACATTTTGCAGAACACTCTGTTGTAAAATTGTGCAAAAACAACATGCTGCATGTTACAACCTTGGGAACCATTAGCTATAAATGAAAACGCAGGCTAATACTGAAAGCCTACGTCATATTAAGTGTACAGTGAGGGAAAAAAGTATTTGATCCCCTGCTGATTTTGTACATTTGCCCACTGACAAAGAAATGATCAGTCTATAATTTTAATGGTAGGTGTATTTTAAAAGTGAGAGACAGAATAACAACAAAAAAAGCAGAAAAACGCATTTCAAAAAAGTTATAAATTGATTTGCATGTTAATGAGGGAAATAAGTATTTGATCCCCTATCAATCAGCAAGATTTCTGGCTCCCAGGTGTCTTTTATACAGGTAACGAGCTGAGATTAGGAGCACTCTCTTAAAGGGAGCGCTCCTAATCTCAGCTCGTTACCTGTATAAAAGACACCTGTCCACAGAAGCAATCAATCAATCAGATTCCAAACTCTCCACCATGGCCAAGACCAAAGAGCTGTCCAAGGATGTCAGGGACAAGATTGTAGACCTACACAAGGCTGGAATGGGCTACAAGACCATCGCCAAGCAGCTTGGTGAGAAGGTGACAACAGTTGGTGCGATTATTCGCAAATGGAAGAAACACAAAATAACTGTCAGTCTCCCTCGGTCTGGGGCTCCATGCAAGATCTCACCTCGTGGACTTTCAGTGATCATGAGAACGGTGAGGAATCAGCCCAGAACTACACGGGAGGATCTTGTTAATGATCTCAAGGCAGCTGGGAGCATAGTCACAAAGAAAACAATTGGTAACACACTACGCCGTGAAGGTCTGAAATCCTGCAGCGCCCGCAAGGCCCCCCTGCTCAAGAAAGCACATGTACAGGCCCGTCTGAAGTTTGCCAATGAACATCTGAATGATTCAGAAGAGAACTGGGTGAAAGTGTTGTGGTCAGATGAGACCAAAATCAAGCTCTTTGGCATCAACTCAACTCGCCGTGTTTGTAGGAGGAGGAATGACCCCAAGAACACCATCCCCACCATCAAACATGGAGGTGGAAACATTATGCTTTGGGGGTGTTTTTCTGCTAAGGGGACAGGACAACTGCACCGCATCAAAGGGACGATGGACGGGGCCATGTACCGTCAAATCTTGGGTGAGAACCTCCTTCCCTCAGCCAGGGCATTGAAAATGGGTCGTGGATGGGTATTGCAGCATGACAATGACCCAAAACACACAGCCAAGGCAACAAAGGAGTGGCTCAAGAAGAAGCACATTAAGGTCCTGGAGTGGCCTAGCCAGTCTCCAGACCTTAATCCCATAGAAAATCTGTGGAGGGAGCTGAAGGTTCGAGTTGCCAAACGTCAGCCTCAGAACCTTAATGACTTGGAGAGGATCTGCAAAGAGGAGTGGGACAAAATCCCTCCTGAGATGTGTGCAAACCTGGTGGCCAACTACAAGAAACGTCTGACCTCTGTGATTGCCAACAAGGGTTTTGCCACCAAGTACTAAGTCGAAGGGGTCAAATACTTATTTCCCTCATTAACATGCAAATCAATTTATAACTTTTTTGAAATGCGTTTTTCTGGATTTTTTTGTTGTTATTGTGTCTCTCACTGTTAAAATACACCTACCATTAAAATTATAGACTGATCATTTCTTTGTCAGTGGGCAAACGTACAAAATCAGCAGGGGATCAAATACTTTTTTCCCTCACTGTATATAAAGCGACATTACTGTGCATCTTCCTCGTTACTCCATCCATAAAACATATGATGAAATTCAAGTTTGTAAATGTGTTGTCAGTTATGAGTTAAACACAGATCTGTACTCACCCATCATTAGGAAGTGAAATATCTGCAGTCTGTAAAACCTAAATGTCACAATGGTGATGACGAAGCATGCGACATGAAACAGCAAGAGCCCGACAAGCCAGGCTTCAGACCACTGCACCTGCGCAAACCACACACACACACACAGCAGGTCATCACTGTTTCCAAGAGTAATCATAGATTTGCTACAATTGTTCCCATTTCTGGTTTGCAGCATTTGTTTCTCAGTACTGCACTGTCCAATAAAAAGCTACAGAAATACCTACATCAAAACAACACATTTTATTAGCCCAATTGACTAGCTTACATTTACGGATACAAATTCACATATGCATTTTCCAATAGAAACACACGAAAATAGCTCAGAGAATAATACAAATCATTAAAAGCATTATTCTGGAGTCATAATCCTTAAGGATCCTTAATATATGGAAAATCGCAAACGTATGCACATTATTGTACACAAAAGACTCCCAAGAAATAAGTTACTGCCTTGTCTGTAAAGCCAAGAGCTGCTACGTAGCTAGTTTGTGAAATTGCTATTACAAATAATGTGGTGATGATCTAGAATAACCGAAATGTACAAAATATATATTCCCTTACGGAGAGCAAGAATGTCCAAACAGATGTGATCTTCATGTTGCTAATTCCATCGATTGGAACAGAAGCAACATTCTGCTCTTCTTGTTCGGCCATTGCAGAGAGTTTATCAACAGAGCTGAGCGGCTGGCGCACATGGACCCTGTGCAGTAAACCAGTCTCATATCAACTGTCAAAGGCGGCGCATGATAAATACGTCATCCTTCCATTAACCGTATTATATCTAGAATGCGCGCAGTTGTTTGTGTGGATTGTGCGTTCCTACATGTATTATAAGCGCAACGATCCGCACCTCACAAAATACACCTTAGAGATCATAATTTTAGTTTACTCCACACACAATCTGAGGCATGAGACTCACTTTTTCTAAGTGTTAAGCATGCAAATATATATCTTTTTAACAACAGACTGAATCTGAATTCTGTTTTTTTTTTCTTCTCTTCAAAACTGGTTAGTTTATGTCATTACTTAAACCATAGTATTGTGGTGTTTCAGATGACTGTCTGAAGCAAAATAAATAAGCAGGTGGAAACTCAAAGCAAAAGAAGACTTTAATTAAGCAAAAGACACAACATTTTTAACTTGTGCACATTCCGAAACCCAGACTAACACAACAACATGAGACGAGTGATACATTGGACAGTAGGCTATTCGTAGGGGTCACCGCCAAATTGCAATGTCTGACACTTTTTAAAGTGAAAAAAAAAACTAAAAACTTTGAGATGCATTTTCACAGTACATGCAAGTTAATATAAAGAAACTGCTGTTGAATGAGTACGATTGCATTCATTTCTGTTTAATTACCTGATTTTGAAAATAATGTACTGTTTGATAATGTTTGAAAATACTACAGAGTGTGGAAACCATTACATATCTGCAAACAAATCATATAATTTAAAATGCTCAGAGTAGAGACATTGTATTGTCTGTCAGGTCAAGCAGGAATTCAATAAATCAATAAATATTGATCATGCATATTTTAATAAGGGAATAATTAAGAAATAGTTTAGCAAGAAAATATATAGAGTCATATAGGGAAAGACATGCAGGTCTTAATTTCTTTAATAAAGTTTCTCTAATCCCTGAAGTTAAGCAATAAAATACTGAATGCATGCTGAAAGTGATTTACTTTGTTATTTGAACTCCAATGCAAGTTACCCCTTCTGTCTCTAGTGACTTCTTGTCAGAAGGTCATGTAGGCAAGTAGGAATAATGCAGTTTGTTCCCTGGGAGTCTTGTCCGGAAATCCTTGGGGAACAATTATCAATGATCATTATCATTTTTTTTTTAATGTACCCACTGAAACCCTTTATTAATGTAATGGAACATTCACAGCAACATACTTGTACATTTATACACACCAGAGAAAGCAGTCACAGAGCAGTATAAATTATTTTATTGGAATCCATAAAATACTGTCTTGTATGATAAATAACAATAATTTTACACAAGAACTCATCAGCTACATTTCAATCAATTTTTAAAAAGAACACAATAATAATATAATAATAATGTGCAATTCAGATTTGAATGAACAGAATAAAAAATCTAATTATGTTCATTAATACTGATCATGTATCTGTGAATAAAATTTAGAACATAATAATAATAGCTAATGTTTAAAATAGTGTTACTCATTATATATCAAGCAGTCCATCAGAGACCCAAGGAGTGGCCCCCCAGCTGCCTCTGTCAGACCAATCCAAGTTCAGAAATTAATGTTAAGTGGTCTCTTAATTTTTCCAGGGCTGTATTGTGACCAGCTCATCACTTTAACCTGTTTATGAAATATGTTGTTGTATGAAATGATTCATTTTTATCAGAGCCTCAGGGGAGTGCGCCTCTGAATTCTTCAGAGTAATCATTAGTAATTATTAACATCCCCTTGATAATGTTCATTCTGCATATATCTCTGCTCCGTTAATCTAATTATTGCACAGCTAAATGCCCATGTACTGAACTTCTCCTTTAAGTGCTGCAGGAACAGATTTATAACACTTTGCATTACAGACGCTGTTTTTGTTTTAGTCTTGCTGTTAGCAAGTGGGAGTCTCTGAAATGCCTTTGTATCATGTTCTGAAAGCTAGGCCATTCTTTAACTGTTTCGTGTTTTTTTTGCTTTCTTTATTCCCTGCTGAGTCTTTCCTGTTTACTTTCCTTCTTTAATCCACAATACATTCCATCCCCTAGCTTTCATCTTGCCTCATTATCACCACCTTCATTATGATCTGACTTGTCACCTTCATTCACAAGCCTCTTTGCCTTTTCTCACTTGCTTTTTCCTTCTGTGCTTCTCAGTATTATTCTGAGATATGCTGAATACCTCTGGAACACCCAGGTTGATTATTCAGTTCTCACGTCCCATTTTTCAGAATGCCTGGTATTTTCAATGAACACTTGTTTGCACTTCTGGTAAGGCACAGGTCTAACACTCAGTTTGTTGAAAATAAAATGTGAATACAGACTTTTACAGGATTTCACATTCACATAATTATTATAGAACTCTTTAAATTAATTCATGAACACCTGTACAGGGGGTGTTCATTGGTCCATTTGAGGAAATTATTGAGGACAATAGGTCATTAAAAGCTCAGTTGAATGAAAATATTTGCTCCCTCAAATTATATTGATTAGTAGTGTACCCCAACAGTACCCTTTACAAAGACATGTATCACGATAACATCACAATAAAAACTGCAGCCAAAACATGGCTAGGTAGTGGTATAAAATGTGTGTGCATGCCTCGATAGGGGAATAGTTTATGATTTGTCTTTGCAAAATTGTTTACAATGTATGTTAAAAGATAACTATCAATCGGAATGTTACAATGTTATGAAGACTGCTGTAATAAAAGGAACATTTCAGATACTTTAAGAAAAAAATTAAACATAATTAGGGGATACATTGCACTCTCATATTTGTTCCTTTTTTCCCTAGCATGCATTTATACCTAAATTGCTTTTCCACAAAATTCCACTTCCTTTAAAAATATCACCTTTATGTATGATATTATGAATAGAGCCATATAGGCAAAGACATGCAGGTCTTCTATAATAAAATGTATCTAATCCCTGAAGTTAAGCAATTAAATACTGAATGCAAGCTGAAAGTGAAGATCTACTTTGTTATTGGCTTTAATTTGAACTCCAGTGCAAGTTACCCCTTCTGTCTCAAGTGACTTCTTATCAGAAGGTCACATAGGCAAGTGGGAATAACAAAGTTTGTTCCCTGGGAGGCAAAATCCTGTCTGGAAATCGTCTCAATCAGACTAAGCCCTTGTTCCATGAAGGTCTGGGACCAGAGTGGTAGCCGCTGTCAAAGGTGAGGTGTAGCCAGCTGCGAAGCCTTGAAGCCCAATCACCAGACACCGCCAGCCAAAACGCAGAGCTTTGCCCACATTCTGAAACAGATGTAATAAAGCAGTCATAATCATACCAATATAAGAGTCTTAAAAACTTGGAAAGTTTGTCACCAGAAATCTCACCTAGAGCCATACATTTAAATGCAAATGTCATATCAGTGTCTTTGTTGTCCTGATATATTCAGGTTTAGATCCCCTTAACAATGTATTTACTTTTGATTAAAATCCATAAAAGATAAAATTACATACAGCAAATAAAACAGAAGTTATTTGGAGAATCAGTTTAATTCACTGAGCCGTGCATATTCAATATACTCAACATATATCATTAGTAGGGTCAAATAAATGGGTAACCACCTATATTACATTACTTATTGATGTTTTGCTAAATTATTAATAGAAGTTTAGTTATTACTTTATAGAGAATAAAGCTATTTAGTTTTCACATTTTGTGAGGCAGAAACTATACCTTATCACATAGAACATATACAGAAAATGTGAAGGTGTTATTTCTAATAATGACCAGCGTCTTACAGTAGCTCTCAAAAGTATTCACCTCCCTTGGACTTTAATACATGTCATTGTGTTACAACATTAAATCAGAATCAATTTAATCACAAGTTTTTGCCACTGATCAACACAGAAAATGTCCATAATGTCAAAGTGAAAAATATAATCTGCAAATTGTTCTAAATTAATTACAAATACAAAACAGAGAATTGTTGAATGCATAAGTAATTACCCCCTTTGCTATGACACACCTGATTGAGCTATGGTGAAACCAATTGTCTTTAGAAGTCAGGTAATCAGTTGAATGGAGTCCACCTCTGTGCAGTTAAGGTGTGTCACATGATGTCAGGTTAAATACACCTGTCTCTGGGAGGTCCCACAGTTGGTTAGTACAATTCCTAACAAAAACTACATCATGAAGACGAAGGGACATTCAATGCAAACCTGGAATAAGGTTCTTCAAAAAGCACCAATCAGGGGTAGGATATAAGAACATTTCCAAGGCACTGAATATCCCTCAGAGCATAGTAAAGTCCATTACTAAGACATGGAGAGAATATGGCATAACTGTGAGTCTACTTAGATCAGGCCATCCTCAAAAACTGAGTATCTGGGTAAGAAGGGCACTAGTCATGGAGGCCACCAAGAGGCATATGGCGACTCTAGAGGAGTTACAGTCTTCCACAGCTGAGCTGGGAGACACTGTGCAGACTGTAACAATAGCCCAGGTGCTTCACAAAAGTGTTTTTTTTGGGAGAGAAAAAAACTCATAAAATCTCGGTTAGAGTTTGCCAAAAGGCATGTTGGAGACTCTGAGATCAAGTGGTGGAAGATTCTGTGGTCTGTTGAGGCTAAAATAGAGCTTTTCGGCATCAATGGTAAGCGCTACGTTTTAGTTTTGCAGATTATGTTTTTCACTTTGACATTATAGACATTTTCTGTGTTGATCAGTGGCAAGAACTTAAATTAAATCCATTCTGATTTCATGTTGTAACAATGAAATGTGGAAAAGTCCAAGGGGGGTGAATACTTGTGAGAGCCACTGTAATATATTATTATTGTTATTGTTGTTGTTGTTGCTGTATATGATTTTGTTTTATTAATTTTGTGATTTGCATTATAGTGAAAAAATCTGCATCTGAGAAAATCACATCTACAACCCTACCTGTAATTTTGTTTCAGAGAGTGGTAATGCATTCATATTGAAGTTCTGAGGAACTATGTTTGAGTCCCACATATGACATAAAGCAATGCCCCCACTGTAACCAGTAAAAGGCATCTGAATGCAGAAGTTATTTAAATATAATCTATAATTTTCTGATGGCTGGTTTTCACTGCATGATTCCACACACCGCAGATGCACGTCAAGGAAAGAAACAGGAGGCCATGGACAGTCCCCAAGTAAGAATTACAAGACACATTAGATGCTCAGGGAATGTTTTATTTTCACATTGTCATAAAACAGCACGCATGATGAAACTGATTCAGTTAACAAGAAAAAGTTATATATTTATTTTGCTGCATTAACAACTTTCCACCATTATTTACTGTTTGGCTTAATTCAATAATTAAATTACATTTACAAAACAGTACATTTGACTAATCCTGAAATCAGTCTGAAACCGCAAATGTCCAGTTTATTCCATACAAAATATACTTCGCTCATATTTAAATGTAATTATTCTTTAAGTTGTAGAGATCCATGCTTTGAAGTTTTCATTTAAGTAGACTTCTGCCTCTGGTCCTAGAAAGGAACACATGAAAACAGTAATTGTTTATGATTGGACCAGTTAGATAAAGCAAATTAATTAAATTATATCTGAAACAATAGCAGTGGCCATGTTCCAATAGTCCTAAAAGAGACCTTTGATGTCTTCCACTAAACAAAATAAGCAAAGTTATACAAACTGTGGCAGAATGAAAGTCTAATAGTATAGTTATGATAACTTACTTAGGAAATGGCAGTCCCACCCCACTTCCCTCTGTAACAGTGTGCCGTAGTTCTCCTTCCTGGATCAGGAATGGTCCAGCTGTAACAGGCTGACACACCCCTTCCTTTGGAGTCTTGCTTGTGCATCCTCAACAGTCTTTCAAGTTTAATTATATCCAAACTGTACATTGAACTGCATTGCATTAAGATAACTGGTCAAACAAATTCAATAAAAAATAAAAGCCCTGTTAATTTAATTTGTTGCAATTTGCCGTAATGTATGTGGTTTTACATTAGACAGCAAAGGAGCCTCCCACATCTACAGTAGTAAAAATAGTATAACGGAGCATCAGAGAGGAAGGTCTTCAAGATGAACACGATGCCTTCATGTGTTTATACTGTTACATGTGATCCCATATTACCAGTCACTGCCCTGGTATGGCCCTTTGAGATGTACCCTATTCATGATAGACAATCCTTTTCAAGTGCTGATGACTCAGTGAAGAAATTATGGAAATTCTGCTGTTCACTTACAATATCATGGTTGACTTTGAACTTCACTGACTGTCAATACTGTTTTTAGTTTGTTTATTTATGACAAAGAAACAATCAGATTGTGTGTCCATCCCTAAGAATTCATGTTTTGGTATTACCAGTTCTCAAATGTAACCCTTCCTGTCATTAAAAAAATGACACTTTTGTCACTATTGCAAGAGGTCATGGATATATTAGTTAGTGCTTCACAAAATGATTATTCAAATTATATATTTTATATATATACATATATATATATTATATATATATAATATATATATACACACACACACACGTATATACATATATGTATATATGTGTGTATATGTGTATATATATATATATATATATATATATATATATATGTGTATATATACATATACGTATATACATATATATATATATATATATATATATATATATATATATATATATACATATACACTCACCTAAAGGATTATTAGGAACACCATACTAATACTGTGTTTGACCCCCTTTCGCCTTCAGAACTGCCTTAATTCTACGTGGCATTGATTCAACAAGGTGCTGAAAGCATTCTTTAGAAATGTTGGCCCATATTGATAGGATAGCATTTTGCAGTTGATGGAGATTTGTGGGATGCACATCCAGGGCACGAAGCTCCCGTTCCACCACATCCCAAAGATGCTCTATTGGGTTGAGATCTGGTGACTGTGGGGGCCAGTTTAGTACAGTGAACTCATTGTCATGTTCAAGAAACCAATTTGAAATGATTGGACCTTTGTGACATGGTGCATTATCCTGCTGGAAGTAGCCATCAGAGGATGGGTACATGGTGGTCATAAAGGGATGGACATGGTCAGAAACAATGCTCAGGTAGGCCGTGGCATTTAAACGATGCCCAATTGGCACTAAGGGGCCTAAAGTGTGCCAAGAAAACATCCCCCACACCATTACACCACCACCACCAGCCTGCACAGTGGTAACAAGGCATGATGGATCCATGTTCTCATTCTGTTTACGCCAAATTCTGACTCTACCATCTGAATGTCTCAACAGAAATCGAGACTCATCAGACCAGGCAACATTTTTCCAGTCTTCAACTGTCCAATTTTGGTGAGCTTGTGCAAATTGTAGCCTCTTTTTCCTATTTGTAGTGGAGATGAGTGGTACCCGGTGGGGTCTTCTGCTGTTGTAGCCCATCCGCCTCAAGGTTGTACGTGTTGTGGCTTCACAAATGCTTTGCTGCATACCTCGGTTGTAACGAGTGGTTATTTCAGTCAAAGTTGCTCTTCTATCAGCTTGAGTCAGTCGGCCCATTCTCCTCTGACCTCTAGCATCAACAAGGCATTTTCGCCCACAGGACTGCCGCATACTGGATGTTTTTCCCTTTTCACACCATTCTTTGTAAACCCTAGAAATGGTTGTGCGTGAAAATCCCAGTAACTGAGCAGATTGTGAAATACTCAGACCGGCCCGTCTGGCACCAACAACCATGCCACGCTCAAAATTGCTTAAATCACCTTTCTTTCCCATTCAGACATTCAGTTTGGAGTTCAGGAGATTGTCTTGACCAGGACCACACCCCTAAATGCATTGAAGCAACTGCCATGTGATTGGTTGGTTAGATAATTGCATTAATGAGAAATTGAACAGGTGTTCCTAATAATCCTTTAGGTGAGTGTATATATATACGTATATGTATATGTATATACGTATATGTATATGTATATATATATGTATATATGTAACAAAGAAGTGTTGACCTTGTGTTTTCTCATATGGAAACTCACATATATGTGAGTTTCCATATGAGAAAACACAAGGTCAACACTTCTTTGTTGGTACATTCACTGTCCTACAGGTCTTCATTACAGTCTGATTTGTATTTTTTGTATATATACTCAGCACTGATGAGCTGGGGTGATAGAGGACATGTGTGTTAATTGATTACGAAACTAGGATCCATTAACCAAAAGTGACCAGATACAGATGACCAGGAAACCAGGGGAAACAAAGCTGAGGTTTCATCTGGTGGTAAACTAAGGAAGGTCAGGGTGAAGACACTCCTGGTAGGTTCAGAATAAAACGCAGCCAACTGACATCATGAACACAATTTAAATTCTGTACATTTTTGTTATTGCTTGAGGGGAGTCCTTAGTGTTGAGTAGGCCTTTCCATGTCTCACTTCAGAGATGTATGGCCCATTGCATGCTACTGGACCACATGAATAATTCATTACAGTTAGAATTATAATCTTGGTGATATTTTCTGTTATTTCTGTATTGCTTTCTTAAAAGATTGTATTTTACAGTGGTTTAAAATTGCTTTATTTTGCTGGAAAAACAAAAAAACTTTACTTGAAAAGTCAGTTGTCACACTACCTGCCTATTAGATAGGGGTTTGTGTTTATTTGTTGGCTTGTTTTGAATGGTTTATTTAATTACAAATACAGACACCTTGAGATAGGACAGACATTTGAAGTTTTAAATCATTTTTTAAATAATCTGAAATACTATAGAGCCTTGCTGCTCTAGAGGCAGTTCAGAGGAGAGCAACCAGACTTATTCCAGGTCTGAAGGGAATGTCCTACTGAGAGACTGAGGACCTGAACCTTTTCACCCTGGAACAGAGGAGACTACGTGGGGACTTGATTCAAGTCTTCAAAATCATGAAAGGCATCGACCACATCAAACCAGAGGAGCTTTTCCAGATCAGCAGGGACACACGCACCCGGGGACACAAATGGAAATTGGGCTACAAGGTATTCAAAACAGAAAACAGGAGACACAAACTCCCCAGTGATGTGGTAGATGCTGAAAATTTGGGAACATTTAAAAATAGACTGGATAGGATCCTTGGATCACTTAGTTATTAATGGACACCAAACGAGCACGATGGGTCGAATGGCCTCCTCTCCTAAGTAAACTCTTATGTTTCTAGTTTAGAAATTGATTTATGTCAGTGTAATGGAACTTCAAAATGCTTATTTGAATACTCATTTAATACCTTCAAAGCAGAAATGTTTTAAGATTATTTGCAACAAGTAACATGAAACCACATCATATAGGAAAAAAATTAATCTGGTAGTCAGGGCCGGCCTGTGGCATAGGCGGAATGGGCAAATGCTAGGGGCGCCGTCCATCCATAGGGGCGCCCGAATGAATGAAGATTTTTTTTTTTTAACTTTTACTATTTTTTACTAATAGTATTGTAATACTATTATTTTGAAATATTACAAAAAAGCAAAAGCCCCCACAACATCATAACTACAGAGCTTATCACCCTGGCCCGGCGCATCAATCGCCCCCCCCCTGCTCTCATAGGTTAGACTGACCTGATTGTGGGGGGGTGAGTTCAGTTATCTGAAGCAGTGAGAGACACTGAACGCGAAACATGATCAATAAGCATCAGTAGCCACTTCAAACCATGTCAAAAAAACCAAAGCCCTCTGGTGCCCAGGGAAGAAAAAGAAGAGGACGAAAAACGGGATAAGGACAGAGGTGATGTGATGTGATGAATGAATAGTTTATCTAATTGCACAGTTACCATAAGAGCAGTGTTACTACTCGCCAGCTTACTATGGACGATACTAGTAACGTTCACTAATTTAAACTGGAGTTAATGTCAGTTACTTTTACCTTAAATTCATTAGGGAATGTTGGAAAGACTAGTCAGGTGTTTGGGGAATAAACTAACCTATAACATAATTTTGAGAAACTTTTTCTTTCAAGTGTGCTGCACGAACCATCCACTTATTCATAATTCGTTTTATGTCACTTGTTTCTTTAATACTGTTTTTATTTTGTGGCTTTTTTTGTTTGTTTCTAAAATAAAGAAAATCTCAAAGACATACAGCTATGCAGTCTCTGTGTGAGTGTATGAACACAACGATCAGTGGTGGAATTGGCTGCGATGCAAGGGGCACTAGCTAAAATCTTTCCTAGGCCACCAAATTGGTCAGGGCCAGCCCTGCTGGTAGTCAAATCAATATTATTTAATTCTGATGGGGGGACTGGGTTGGGGGGAAACCATTTCTATTCTAATTCAATATCACATAGTCTGGCACAAAGACAGTTAGATGGCACAAATATAGATACATTTGAAAGACAACATTTGCAAAAGCTAAAAAAATCACACCAAATATTTATATTGTCAATATTACAGAACAAGGAAAGCCCAGCTATTTACAACTAGTCCAAAGTACACAATCATTGTCAAGAGAAGCTGCCAAGTTTCTCTGTGACTGCCAAGACTGATATGCTAACCTAGTGGACATGTTCATGAACAGAATTGTGTTGATCCACCCTGTAGAGGTGTGGTACTGAACAGATATAGCAGATATAATGTAGGGTCATATAAAATCTCCATAGGAAGGAAAATGTCTTCTGAACTGGCTGCTGATAGTATTGTTTCCTCATCAACCCCTTTTAAATTCCTACCTTAAATAAAAGGTAAATGTACACTTTCCCAGTTTCAGCTTACTTCTAAATCAACTCTCAAAAGTAACACTGCACAGTTGTAAACAACACAACAGTAAACCCTAAAGACACTGTGTTTAGCTGATGTTACAAATGCTACAGTATTTAATGCTTAGTCCCCACTACTCATAAAGTTGACTTCACCAGGTTAAGTAATGGTTTTAAATGCAGATCTGGGCAAAGGGTAATATCTGGAGGTTTCTAATTTGTGACTGTTGGGGGAAGGGAAACCTAAAATGTGTGCTTCTTAAAAAAAAAACATAAAAACTGTGATCATTTTATAAAATTACAAGCAAAAAATTATCACTGTCCCATTAAAATTGGACTAATGACTTTCATCATATGCATCAGCTTATAGGTCATTTAGTGGAGCTTATATTAGCAGAAAGATTAGGATTAAACTGTCATGTAAACCATATCCAAAACACAATCACAGTTTAGTTTAAATTAAAACAAAGGATATGCCCCAAGGCTCTAATTAACTTTGATACAAAAATATCATTATGGATGATACATGTGTACTAGCAATGAGTTTATTCATATTTTTTTCCATGACACTTGATGTTTATTAGCCTTAAGAAAAACCTAATTGAACCTGTAAGGCACAGTTTAATTATCTCGTTAAAAATAATATCTACAGACTGCATTATTTATCAGTTTCTTTGTGCCATATACTTGAGATGCCAATGGGTGCTAAGTCCATAATTTGTTAAATTAACAATATTACAAGCTGACGTAATAAAATCAAATAACATACTTGGAGTATTGAAGAAGAAAAATCCTAAAATAGATTTATTGCAAAACTGACTGATGTTAATATTTGACACCCTTAGTACTTGTAAAATGTTTTTTCTGTAGCTATCTATGTAGCCTAGCTCCACCACATTTTACAACTGTTAATAATTCACAGGGCATGTTGTAAATGTGACAGAAAAATGAAGAGAATCTGTTTCCCCAATGTCTAAAAACTTGTACTTATCCAGTCTTATCTAGCTCTTAAATGTTATTTATTTTTTCCACTAAGTGGACTAAGGTGTCACTATACATGTAGGAGAATGACATAAAGCCATGAAATCCAAACCAAAGCTACAGGGCATACCAACATACCTATAAAGAATGTTAATATTTCCACATTGTATATGGTAGACATTGTTACACAAAGCTATATCGCAATGTATCTCATATTGTGGTTAATATTGAAGGAAAGGATTTGTTGTTATGTGGAAATATGATTACAGTTTTGGTACACAGTGTAACAATTGTTACATTGTGCGGTAAACCTGGAATGATAGGCTATAGGCCCTATATGTGTACGTATGTGTGTGCGTGTGTGACGTTTGTGAAATAAACGGGGGGGAAAAAAAGTATATATAATGGAAACTTTAACCTTGAAATTGTGTACAATGTGAATATAATATCACATGGATTCCCAAAGTTAAATAGTGGAGCAACAGTCATTTATAGAGCTTATCAAATATATCAACTTTAGAACTTACAAAACAATGTTTACTCTGGAACCACGATGCAGAAAGTGGAAATAACATTAAATATAATAAAACTTAACGAAACAAAGACTTATTTAAATATTAAATCGTATCAATTGAAAACATGCAAAGTCTGAATATTCCAAATATTCCAGAATGACTTTTCTTTATGGAACAAACAATTGTCATTTGTCATCTAGTCATTCACGTATTGGTCTACATATAGGCTAAACATAAACAAGACTTCCTAATAAGTTCAGTATTATTAAACACCTATTCAACACATGCCTACCCATGTATGTTAAAGTTTACAACATACAATTAAACAAGTCTCACAACAAAAACGTAATTGTTTAGTTTCGCATTCTGTGTCCTCAATGAGTTCTGCGTTATGCACACTAAAAATTACCTTCCTGTATTTCTTGTACTTCTTCTTGTTCTTCGCTTTCCTTTCCTGTTTAGATGTGGTTTTCGCATCGTCCTCTTCTACCAGGGGCTCGTACGGACCGGGGAGCAATGCAAAGTGGACCGGCCTGGCATTGCCCGTGTGTCCGCTGGCCGAGTCGCGCTGCTGCTGCCGCTGCACCTTCTCTTCTGCGCGGTTCGGCCGCTGCCTGCTTTGCGTCGCTCTTTTGTGGTGCCGAGTTTCATCAGGTGGCTCCTCGATATTGTCCATTATTTTCGCTTTGTCCTCTCGACATGAGTTTTGTTTCATATTTGTTTTGATGTATGTTCCTCAGAGCCCAGGGAAGGTCTCTGCCCGTGGGCTGAAAGCACGGCGCAGCAGTGGACAGCAAGCCGACCTTCGCACAGTGGCGCGCAGCAAGTGCGCAGACTTCAAAGGAATGCAGATTTACTTGTCTTGTGTATGTAAACAAGTTTATCAATGTCTATTTATGGCGAGCCTTTAGGTATTTTGTTTTATAAAACGAAGTGTAGTTCAAAATACCAATTATAATCATTATCTATGCATTCATTTACACACAGTGTCGTTTTCCCCTAGGATTGTTTTAGCCCAGTGGCAACTGGGTGTTAGCAGGGAGCCTCATTTACAAAATTATTACTAGAAGATAGAGCATAAAGGTATTTCATGTTCGCATTTTGTGAGCCAGAAACTGTACCTTATCACATAGACCAGTGGTTCCCAAACCGGTCCTGGGGGACCCCCTACCCTGCTGGTTTTAGTTCCAACCGAGCTCTCAATTACTTAATTGAACCCTTAATTGAACTAATAATGTCCTAAATCAGAGACTTTTCATTATTTTAAACAGTAGGGGTTTTAAGTTAAGTATAGAATTATATTAAAAAAACGTATTGAAGAAACAACTATTTTCTTACACACTTTAAAAAGTAAAATCTAAGCAGATTGTTACTTCAATTCAATTTCTACTAGCCTAGCTAATAGTTCTACTACAGTAGTTTGCCAGTTGTCAGCTATGATTTTTGATAGTATTTTGTGTTTTTATTTATTTTTGTTTTTTGAATATGCACTGTGCAATATAATATTTTCAGTACTGAGTATTCTTGGTGTGGGTGATTTTTACCTAAACTGTTTATTAGTTATTGCTATTATTTCATTGTGCATAGTACACTATTTACATTTGTATTTATTACTACATCTATTTATTCAACATATACAGTGTATGTTAAAGTGCAATAAATGTTCTGTGATGTGCACTATTTAAATATTTCTGTGTCTTTTAGTTATACCTAAATGGTCTCTGGCAAAAAGATGGACATCACTAAAATGTTTTGTAGGGAGGTGGGGGCATAATCAAATCTTGCCTATGGCCCCCAAAACTGCTCAGGGGAATAAAGTGCAAATTTACAGATACAATCTGATGTGTATTGAGTAAACGCCGGAAGGTGGTTGGGACTCTGCTGTCCTGACCTCAGTGGGAAGGTTGTTCATACACTTAGGGGCCAGGGATGAAAAGGAGCGCGCTCTGGAGGAAGGTGAATGGAGAGGAGGCAAAGTTAATCTTCTGGTGCAGGAGGACCGGAGAGGTCTTGGAGGGGATGTATGGAGAGATGAGGGTCTGAAGGTAGCTCAGTCTTGTACTGGAGTATATTGAAGTAGCATATATTAATAGAGAACATGATGCCCTGACCTAATACTGGTAATTATTGAATGGAAGACAATTTTCATGCATATTGCTAATTTCAAACATAAATTCTAATCTATCCATCCATTCACCCAATTTCAATATCCTCTTCTTCCAGTACAGGGTCATGGTGAGCTGGAGCCTAACCTAGCATGCACAGGTCACAAGACAGGGTACACCCTGGACAGGAGAGCAGACCGTCACATGGCAGCAATTTCTAATCTCACTAATACAAGGAAAAGCTGAATGACAATGAAACATACCAGGATATATTATTTATTTACCCTCTGTTATGTGTCAATGTGCTCTTTAAGGAATGTATCAGTAATCTTAAGTGTAAAAATGGTTTATTTTATAACAAGTCCTGTTCATATCTCAGACATGAACACTTCTTATTCTAATTTGAAATATATGAACTCCACTTTTCAAACCTCTCTCTCCCTTTTCTCCTTTATGTCCAGAACCTCCATCTTTGCCATCTTTCCCATCTCGGGAGACCCTGTGATTACTGGCTATCCAGAGCAGGTGTTTGTCTGGGGATCAGTAGTCAGACCCACACAGATCTCCACAGAATGCTGGGCAGTGGCCAATAAACCACCAAGAATATCAGGAGTTTCTGCATTAAAATACTTGCTAAACGGACAGATTTTCTCATGAGATATAATTTATTCAAAATGTTTTCCTTTTCAACATATGGAAAGTCCATGAGACCGTTTTGATGAGTCATTGATAATAGATTGAAATATAGAGAACAAGCCAACAGAATGTGTTATATAGAGGATAATGTACATAGCATATACATATAATTTCCTCCAATTACATACAATTATTAAAATGCTGTGCAAAGAAAGAACATACACATACACTCCCTTTTCTAATTAATAATATTGAATAATGATGTTACAATTATAATTTCAATACATACAAACGCTTAATCATATTGAATATTGGAATGCCAGGGCCTAGCTACCATTTTGAATAACTCTTGCTGTCTTGTTGGACCAGTTCACACTTTAAGTCCAAGAGCAGAGGTTAGATTGGCCTTGTTTGCATTTCACTGTCTGGATTAAAGACATTTGTTTTCTTGTAGCCTTAATCAGAGACTCAACTGAATGTATTGTTCATGGTAGAGTACATCTAAATGAACTGATCACTCAAACGTGGTTCCTTGATCATGTAAATTACTCCAGTGGCAGTAATGCCACAACCAACCACTTATATTGTAACAAAGAGCCCTAAAACGTTTATGTCCAATCTCCTTAAGACAACGATCATTCATATTCTGTTTCTGCCAGTACCACAACATTAATTTAAATGAAGGTTTAAACTTATTTTCGTGTTTCTCTTTATAAAACATACCATAAATATGTGTATAAAATGTTAATAAAATGTCCTTACATCACATAATGTATATGAACACTTACCACTCTATTCACATAATAATATTTGGATTACGTTGTTTGTTTGCCAACTTTTACTGTTTAAGATACATTAGTGACCACAGTCCAGGTGACTGTTTCTTACCAACTTTTTTTTTTTTTAATATAACACAATAAATTATTTAAACTAAATACTCCATATGCACGTGAAATGTGTCAATTGATCTGTTTGAAATAGAAAATAGCCTACTTGGATTTAGGTACATACATCAATCACTTTAGGTGCAGACACTGCTGGATTGAAGGGATCCCTTAGTTTTCAAACATTGTATTCTCGTGTTACATCAAGCTACCATGAACTGATATCAGTATTAGTATTGTATCTGCGTATTAGTGAAGCGGAGAACAATTTTATTTTGCGTCTCTATAACAATGCAAATGCTTACACTGGCTTTCAGTTTCAGGCTTTCTCAAATCTCAAATCAAACCAGTAGCTTTATCTTTTTCAACAAGTTGAGGAACATTTTGGTCGCAAAACATTTTTTTGAATTATTGGGCTTCAGTTTTTGAAACTGCACACGCAATGAATCCTGGGAAGATCGTTTTCCTATGGACCACGTGTTATAACCACCGATCCAGAATACTGAAATGGAACATTACGTCATTATGGTATGTTAACAGTGACGACATCTTGTGCAGGTATTGTGCTATGTATGATGCTAACAAACTTTTTTTTCGCATGTTAGGTCTGTGAGAAATCTGTACATATTATATACAGAAAGAACAATTATACTAACGAGCAAGATCATATGCTGATAATAATAGGCGTGGGGTGGCCACATCAAAAGCAGAAGTAATTATATGAATATGCTCTCATAGCACAACATTGAAAAATCATTTTCTTATGGGGTCATGAGTATTTATAAAAACAAGTCAAGTTTCCATTGTCCTCAGAAAGCGTCCTACTACTCTATGGTTCTGTTGAGAGAAATACTTATTTTTGATTAATAGTACTGTAGTTTGAACAGTATTTTATTGTGCATATGTGTATGGGATGCAGTGTCTCTGTGTATCCCATAATTACAGTGCATCTTATCAAGTGTACTACCATGATGTAAATATGACATTGCAAATGTTGTCATAGATAATACTTTTAGCTTTATTGAGTTGAACCCCTGTCCAACTCCACCTCCTGCGTGAACACCCCACCTACCAGAGAAGCCAATGATAGCTGCCTATTAGCAATACAAGGTGACAATGGAGCCCTCACCCATATCTGTCTTGAAAGTGATTAACTCACCCCTCTCAAAAGCATGCTAGACAGGTTTTGATATGCTATTGATACAAGATGGGTAGCCAGACTGTCTCCTCATCAACCTTTTGTTCCGCTATTGATACCAGAGACCTGCCCTCAGCCATGTGTGTTTACACCTTTGCATCAGAACAATACCCAGGACTACAAACTGTTGTGGAATTTCCCCAACTTCAGATTGCTTTTTTTCCTTACAGGAGGAAGAAGTTAACTTGAAAATATAATCTCAATTCATAAACTGACAGTCCTCTTCTGAGAAGTCAGTGGTTTATCAATCGCTCAGTTTAAGTAAGTTTTCCCCCATCCCTCTTCTCTCATTGCAGGTGTACATACAAACAACCATCATTGTTGAAAACTGCCTTACATGAGCAACTGAAGTATCAGATTATTGTTCCTTGCATCTAATTGCACACTTGTTCCAAGATCATGTGGTTCCCAGACAACTGGTTTCCAGACATCACCTACCTTTTCATTCTTCTTAATTTCACTCTCTTCTTATACTTTGTAAATGCTTATTACAAGGTTACAAATTTCCCACCTGGTCCCCGTGCTCTTCCTATAATAGGGATCATTCACATTATGGACCTCAAACGACCATTCAAGACCATGATGGAGGTAAGTTTAAAGAGGTCTTTAAAAATCTCTTTGCTAGAATTTGTTTTTATTCAACATGTATGTTCTTGGAGTTCAGCATTTTTCTCCCAGCCAATTCAATTAAACTATACTAGATGAGCTAATTTACTAGTGGATCATTTTTGCTCTCCCATCCAGGTAGTGATCATGTCTTGTAGCCACTTGTTTTCCATTTTTACTCACGGGAGATATTTAATTTACTACCATGTGAGAACAATGTGTATAATTGGAGAGCTTTCACACACACCCCCCAAAAAACTGAACACTGTTAAGAGTGTTGTACCCATATAACAATTTATAGAGAAGGATTGCCTGCTCAGTAAATATTTGTAATACTGTAGCCACAGGAGATTGTGTATCCTTAACACATTCCCCATGTGTAAATCGCAGAATGAAGACCTTTTGAAGGGGACGACTGTTCACCAATACCATTCAGTAGATTGTTGTGTGAAGAGTTATGAGGGAAGTGACCTTTAATTTGAGGCAGAGGGACATTAATCTTCCAGAATTCTTGCTTACTTTGTTGAGACGAGACAGCTCAGGATAAATGGAAATGTACAGAACAATATCATTTAAAAAAACGGGTAAAACAAACTGCATATGAACCAATTAATATAGATATATATATTGATTTAGCAAGAACATGCACATGTACACTGTATTTTAGATACCAATTAATCTATTGAAGGCCTGAATATAATTTGTAGTATCACACTTACACAGCACAGGATCTGTTTCAATTTAAATGGCTGTATTTTACTGGATTACAGCCAATAATGCAGTTCACATTGGTGCTGTTATGCAATAAAGCATGGCATCAGTGAGTGCTGTCTGTTAAAAGCGTGTTTTTTGTTTTTTTCCATAGTTATCTGCAACGTATGGCTCGGTGTTCAGTATTCAGCTGGGCCTGAGGAAAATGGTGGTCCTTTCTGGATATGAGACTGTAAAGGAGGCTCTTGTAACCCATGCGGATGAATTTGCTGAGCACCCTGACATCCCAATATTCAAGAGAATTACCGGAGGAAATGGTACCCTCAGCCTTTAATCTGAGCAGCTTCTCTGCACTTTTGTTGTTGTCGTGCTGCTGATTTGCATTATTCTAATTCTTCCATGTTTGATATCTTCTTCTGTGAAATGTATGAGGATTATAATGATTATCATCAGTAATATGTGCAGGACATTAAGAGGACAGGGGCTCGCCCAGGGCATAGGGGCTGACTAAGTGCAGACTTGGGGGGTAGTCCTGTATTAATACAGCGGGCAACGATTGGGTAGGGCACTTGAAATATTCCATACGCACAATAAGCTTATTTCTCTGTTAGTGAGTAGGGATGTAACAATCTTTTGCCAACATAATCCATCCACCTGACAGGTGTGGCATATCAAGAGGCTGACTAAACAGCATGACACAGGTGTACGTCCTGCTGGGGACAATAAAAGGCCATGCTAAAATGTGCAGTTTTGCCACAGGTGTCTCAAGTTTTGAAGACACTTGCAATTGGAATGCTGACTGCAGGAATGTCCACCAGAGCTGTTGCCAGAGAACTGAATGGTCATTTCTCTACCATAAGCCGCCACCAACGTTGTTTAGGAGAATTTGGCAGTAGACTCAAGTGGCCTCATAACCGCAGACCACATGTAACAGCCAAAGAATTTCGGCACAGAATGTCTGAAACCATCTCATCTCATCTGAGGCTCCTCATCCTCACCAGGATCTGGACCTGACTGCAGCTCTGGTGGACATTCCTGCAGTAAACATGCCAATTGCACACTTTCTCAAGACTTGAGATTTGAAATCCATCAGAGAGGACCTAATCATTTAGTTAAATTGGTTGATTTTCCTTATATGAACTGTACATGTAAAATGTTTGAAATTATTGCATGTTGTGTTTATTTTTGTTTAGTATGTATTTCTGTACATGGGACAAATTAATTTCATGGGGGTAGGGGGTAGCGGCACAGATTTCTGGCCACCTGATTATGACTGCGCGAAACCCTGCTTCAGAATGGTAATCAATTATTTCACACCTGGTTCCATCAGAAGTGTGTGTGTATAATTATATATATACAGAATAATGTATATATACTATAATAATGAACATGCTGCTTAATGTATGTCTCTTTTCCTCTCCAATAACTGCAGGCATTATCTTTGGTCATGGACAGTAAAACAATTCGCAGGTTTACACTGACAGCCTTACGAAATCTAGGAATGGGCAAGGGGACCATCGAGGATAAGATCATTGAGGAACCGGAATAACTGGTGAAAGCATTTGAAGCTCAAAATGGTGAATAAGTTTCCTTCCTGTAGCTCCCACAAGGTCCCCCTGCTCAAGAAAGCACATGTACAGGCCCGTCTGAAGTTTGCCAATGAACATCTGAATGATTCAGAGGAGAACTGGGTGAAAGTGTTGTGGTCAGATGAGACAAAGATCAACTTGTACTAGAATGATGGGAAGAGAAGAGTATGGAGAAGGGAAGGAACTGCTCATGAAACTCACAATTTAATTCATGATTATGTTAGGTTGTCCAAATTCTTTTGAGGCCCTAAAATTGGGTGGACCACATATAAAAATGGGTGTAATTCCTACACCATCCACCCAATTTGGATGTAACAACCCTCAAATTAAATATGAAAGTCTACACTGTCCAAATATTTATGGACCTAACTGTATAGGCCTATTATATATACACACACACACACACACACACATTTTTGTAATAGGGTAAGTGTACCTATTAAGCCCACCAAAATCTTAGTTGATATTAGTTAAGTTACATGTAAGGGTAACTGTATGTGTATCACAGTAACCTGTTAAATTACATTTCTTATTGTTTCTTATCAATGGCTGAAAATGTCTATGATATTTTTCAGGAAAAGAACAATCCACTTTCACACTTCCATGACTGGAATCTGTTGAATTCAGTTAGCAACCTATTTGTTGCTGGGACTGAGACCACTTCAAGCACCCTCTCCTGGGCCCTCCTACTTATGATGAAGTTTCCAGACATACAAAATAAGCAGTTTGTTCCCAGCCGGGTTAATGTAGTCAGATTGACTTGGACGATTGCATTCTGATGATAAATTGCTGTAAACGGCGAAGGTTTCAAGTTAACTGCTCTGTGACAAAGGACCATTCAGTTACACAGAAGAACATGGTCACATTTTATACTCAAAACATTAATCTAGACCTGGAATTTCATAAAGTCAAAGAATTGAGCAGATCAGTTTTTCATATTTTCACTGCTATGATACTGGGGACAAACTGTCTCTGACTGTCAGTAAACTGTCATTATTGCTACTATTAGTACATTTCAGAGAAATCAAAATTTCCAAATAATCCTCAGAGGTGTTACTGATTATCATACATATCGTTAAGAATAATATCTACGGGGAAATATTCAAGTCATGAGTGTGCCACAATGGTTTATGTAGTACACCTAACGGACATCTTGTATGTATATTTTTTTATATCTGTCAGGTTACAGATATGATACTTGGGACAATTTCTGCATTTGTTATTAATTGCCTGGCATTCATGTTTCCAATGAAATAAAGATGTTCTAAGATAATTTACTTGGCGTACATTAGTCTAAAGCAAATCAATCCTTTCTCTTTAATTCCCAGAAAAAGTGCATGAAGAAATTGACGGGGTAATTGGAGCCGCCACACCCAGAATTTAGCACCGCCAGCTTATGCCATTCTCAGATGCTGTGATACATGAAACCCAGAGGTTTGCAGATATTGTTCCCTTGAACCTCCCTCGTGAGACTACCAAAGATGTTACGCTCGGGGGATATTCAATTCCTAAGGTAAATCTGTGTAGGACTATACGTGATTTCACATGAAAGTTAAATTTAAGGTAACTCCATAACCCCTTTAGTGTAAGGTTAAGGTCAAGAGATGCTCTGAAATGCAGTGCATTCTACAGTTTTTAATAAAAATGTCACATTTTCTGGAAATTAAAGACTGACCGGTTTATTTCTTGACCTGTTTTGAGACTTGCAAACAAACCTAAAACATTTTCCTGAAACATGTAGGATACAAAGAAGACCCTTCTACAATCTTTTGTATTGCAAGTAATTCTATTAAAAGCATGCCGTACATGAAAAGTGATTTTAAGGCAATATCAGAGCCTCCATTTTAAAATTACAAAATAACTGGTTTTAGGCCAGTTTTCATCAACCAAGAATGACTATTTAGTTGTACATCAATACATAAGATTTAAGAAATGTGTTAAGTCTCGTTTATTGCAGTCATCTTGGCTCAATCAGTCAAGGAGGGAAATATTTTTAGCAGGGCAGATGGCACAGAACCGTTTATACAACTTAGTGGAAATTAATTTATAGGAAAACTGTATTTATACTTAAGGTAGGCTTTTTGTTTTTTTTAACTTAAGATTCTGATCTGTCAATCATCCAAACCAATACATAAAAGCTCCAATATTCACATTTCACATAATTCCCTAGCAGAATACAATCTGGCACAAAAATAGATTAAAATATGGCACAAAATATTTGTGACCCTGTAATGCAGCATTCTTTCCTGTGCCTCACATCTGTTGGCGCGTTGCAAAACGGCCTGCCCCCATCCACAGTGGACTGTTATTCCCACAGTTTGAGCCAGCAGTACCCCGTTATTGGATGAATGTGCCCTGCAAATATCACACAAATATAACTATATTCAGTCAAATTAGGACTTTTGTGCAATTCAAACTATTGTGCTATGTGCATGTTTAATGTCTGCCCTGATAATGGAGCCACAGCATTAAAGGTATCGGACTGTGCAGGTGGATGAATTAAGGCAATGTGCTTGACAGAGGTGAGTGCCATGTTTCTGCATTAATTTATGTTATAAGTGTTCTATTTGTACATATTTGTTCATACGAGAGAATGACGTTGGCAATTACATGTGCAGTTCCCAGCACACAATTGTAATGCCGTTCTCCGCATATTCGGTAATGGCCATCATACCTGTGACTATACACCCCACTTCGTATGGACATTTGTTAATCCTACAGGATAATGTGCACAGGACATTAAGAGGCCAGGGGCTCGCCTTTGGGAGGGGGCTAGCGAAGTGCCCATTGGTTGTGGGGAATGATGAACCATTAGAAAAAATGAATACAGCACAGGCTTTGGTGTGGGTTGGGAGGAGTGCCTGGCTATGGGGGATGAGGGCAGGGTCTTCAGCCCCACCCATGCACGTTGAGGATCCCGAGCAACCATAGGCCAACTCGGGTGACCCGGGAGAGGCTGTGACCACTGCGGACTTTGCAGTTGGGGGACACCGTTGGTCACGGGAGGTCAAGAGGTTCAGTGGCCTCCGTGTCCGCACCAAGGAGTGCCTAATGGCTCTCCAGGGAGGACCCTCCTCCGAGCCACCACTGTGCCCCAAGAAGCAGGCTGCCTCTTTTGGGCCTCTCTCCATCCATGTGGTGGAGGGTGGGATGGAATCGGGCAGTCAAGACCTTGGTGTGTATATATATATTAGGGCTGTCTGCCTTTTTTTAAATATTTGATCGGTTAATCGATGCATTTTAGTTGATTTTATCAGTAGATTAATCAGGCACTTGTTAAAATAAGTGTAACAGTGTTTAAGTGGTTGTGTCACATGGTAATATTCATAAATACTAGACCTTGATATTACAGTACAACAACGCTGAACGGGAATGGGGAAAAAAAAAAAAAAAAAGGAAATTTAAAGAAACCACAAAATTATAATCAACAAACTAAATCACTACAGCAAATGGATCTTGCCCGTAAATGATACTGTAAACTCACAGTGCCATTGTAAGAAAAGCATCACTTGCAAATGGAAACAAGACAAAAGGCTTTTGGTTTCTTCAGAATCCAGTTTGAATACAAAGCGAGACTAGTTTTCCCTTTAACGGTTTGTAACCCTCCATTGTGAGCAGATCATTTAACACTAGAAGTGCTGAGCTGGTCAGTTTCACAAATTTGAATTTGAATTGGTGTGTTCCTGAATACGCTGTGCATACCAGTTTGTGACTTTTCCTAAATGTATGTATAAAATATGCCTATGGCGTTTTGGCTGCAGAAATGCAAATAAAGTTCAAGTTGCAATCTCTACCTCGCCTACAGTCTACAGTCCTTCATGTGCTTGAAAAACACACGCATTGTGTAGCATTACAAGTGTAGTCGGATTGAGTGAACCCCGTGATTATGCCGCAAATAAACACTTGTTTTATTTGTTTTGACTGTGCAGTGTACGTGTTTAAGAAAAAAAAAAAAAAAGAGGCCTTGTGATTTATACCAATCATTTAAATGTTTTCTGTTCATAATTACATTTTAAATACCCTACTCCATCTGTACTAGTTTTATTAAATAGTTCGCCTATCATTATACCACAATGTTTAAAGAATGATCGGTTAAAATGAGCGGTTTTGGCTTTTGTAGGTAGTTTGAAATGTCGACACTTCTAGTGTTAACTGTATAATCGCCAGTCGTTTTAAATCTGCTCTATTAGAATATATTCCTAGTATGTATGTATTGTGGACTTTCTGTATGGACTAATTACATCTAATCTACACCATTGCAGTAGCACTGCTAGACGCATTAATATTGGACACACAGCAGTAGCTATGTACATAATGGCATTGTTTGATTCTTTGTATGTATATTGTCCTGCAGTGTATGTATTACATGCAGAAAGCTCTTGGTTGTATATGAAGTTACATACTGATGCAAATTGATCAGCGTTGTCCTTATGTTACAATGACTGCTGAGGTGGGGAAACGAAGACCATAGACAGTTATGGGTATTGGGTAATTACTACTACGTCCACAATATTGCGCCATGCATACAATTTGTTTACGGTGCAGAATGGATTGTTCCGCGCAAAACAAGGTTTTGAATATGGCAAATGCGCATTTATGCATGATGGCAGTTTCACACTCATACCCCTCTGTGCAGTGTGCAAACATTTTGAATATCTGGGCCTTATAGATAAATAATGAATTGTATATAACCACTTTTTTTGTTTGGCCTTTGCAGGGGACTTTTGCTAAGGCCTGTGCATCGTGATAAAGCCTATTGGGAAAAGCCAGACCAGTTTGATCCTTCACACTTTCTAGATGCGGAAGGACAGTTTGTCAAGAGAGATGCTTTCATGCCCTTCTCGGCAGGTAAAACTGATTTGAATGTGTACCTGCTGTTGGATCATATTGACTGCAGAATGGTTTTGGAATGAGTGCAGAGTTGTCACGTTGTGGATATAGTCAATTGGATCATGTCAATAAATGTATGACCAACAAGGAAGGCTTAAAGCTGCCAAGCTCACAACGTCCGCCTTTTGTGACTTTTCATCCTGTCATTTGTGGTTGTTTTGCAGAATGGCGAGTTTGTGTCGGAGTGTCTCTTGCCCGGATGGAACTTTTCCTGTTCTTCACATCTCTGTTACAGCGCTTATCTTTCCATCCTCCTAATGGTGTTGAAGAGAAAGATCTTGATCTGTCCTCTGTTGGGGCACTGTCTGTGGCCCCCCAGCCCCATTGTCTTTGTGCAGTACAGCGTTAAGTTTGATTGGCAATAATCACATTTATAACCTGATACTGTTGCATTTTGGTATGGCTGCACAACATATAAAATGTGCCAACAGCATGGCATTTTTACATTTTGCTTAAAAAAATAATAATAAAATGTACTTATTTGTGATTTAACTGTTGGGATGCATTTAAACTTGTTCAGGTGTGCTTTTTTTATAATAATGTTCAGACTAATTAAAGTATTTAAAGTGTTTGATATGCATGTAGAATGTTTTGTATGTGTCAACGAAATGTTTTTCCATGACTTAGGTATCTGCTTGTGGGTTACTTGAGTTTGGGATTTTAAACCAAAATTGTTCAGGATCTTAAGTATAATTGAGTTTAAGATACTTATTGGGAGTAACTAAATTATTCTGTAATATTTATCTTTGTATCTCCTTATATAAGGATGCTTAACGAGGTAAATGTGGAACTAATTTCAGAAAATAATGCAATTAACACTTCCTGCTTCAATTTAACATGGGTTAAGTAATTGTTTGAAAAGATGAAATCTAAACGAGGAAAGTAGTCAAGTCACTTTATAAAATGAGCTGTTTATTAGCTTAGTGTATCCCCATTTCACTTCACCGCAGGGAACCTTTTTAAAGTCTGACCAAACAAATCTACATATACAAGGGTCAATCCAGGGTCCAATTAGGCAAATGACAATGTGGACCCCCCTCCAGCTCTCTAACTACACCTTGCGACAAAAGAACCTTTAAAAAAGGAAGATAACTTTTTATACTATATTCTTCACTTGAGAGAGATTCACAATGTGTTGCACCACTCTTAATTGACTGAACAAACCACAACCAAAAAGCATCAAAGAGGCTCACACCGCTTATGAGGGGTGAAGACAAGTCCTTAGAGTACACTCCCCATTTTAAAACACGGATGGGGCACTATTTGTGGAACATGAGCATTCCGAGCCTGGCTTTCTATTAGTTAAAAGAAAGTCCCCAAAGTTGTTTTAGGATAGTAGAAAGGATCCACTTCTAAAGTAAAATATTGTAATAATAAAACTATTTGTAGAACTGGGATCTCACACCCAAATTGTCCCCTATGCCACAATTTTGTCTGAAATTGCATTGGGGGTCCTCTGCCTCTAGAAGGTAGTTTCAAGTAACATACCCATGAAAATATGCAGAGGACCCCCCTGGCCACAAACTACATGAGGAGACGGTTATCGTGAAGCTGAAAAGACTGTGTAGAGCTGTATTGAACTGAAATGTGTGGTTTGGACTTACTACCAAGAACAAATAATCAAGTGGGAAAAGCTAACGATGCATCAATCTAGGGTGTGTTTTCATGCTATGACCAGGTTATCAGGCTGTATGGTTGTGTTTTTGCGGTGTGGTCACTGGACCCAGCGGCCAGAGATCATTTGAACCAGTGAACCCTGTATGAGAGTATGCTCTCAGATCATATTTGTGTAATGAGAGGCATTGTGTGAGGTCTTGACATATACTGCAGCAAAAGTCAACTAAAATAAATAGAGAGAAAAAAAAGCATGACATTACATTGTGTGTATATCTACATCTACCCAAAGTCTTGTCTTGCAGATCAGCAATTTATTAATTTGCTCAAAACAACTCTTATTTTTCCTTTTTTTCTTTTTGAGTTTGACATTACTGCCTTAAAATCAAGTTAAAGAACTCTAAAAACAAACTACCGTCAGTGCACACTAATGCAGTCTAACACATTTGCCTGTATAGAGATTATATTTTGCATAATTTATTGGTATATAACTTCTGAAATGTGTGACAATAGTTAACATTACATGCATCACCAACCTGTTGCTTTTGATGCTTTGGCTCCTAGCAAAGTGGTGGAGTCGACCTATGGTATCCTTTTAATTTGTGGAATAAATGTCTTAAAATATGAACCTGTGGCAGGGGGTCATATTTTGTGCAGGATTTTGTACATTATTCTTCACCACAGTAGTCCTTGCCCTCCCCCCAACAAATTGCCTTAACTGGTTAAAGATATCCAGGATTCGTTTAACCATAAACACTCCTGTGTAGTTTTTGGCCTGGCTAACAACTTGCAAACCCAAACAAATGTAAATCCTCAGATCGTTTTGGATCTATATACAAAACTCATGAGTTTTGATTATCCTTTGGAGAAGCTGGAGGAAACTGACGCATTCCCTACACATCACTTTCAGATGTGATGGTAATTATAAATATCTCTGGCCTTTCCTCTAACTAATTATGGAAGATGACAATTGCAACAAATTCTTTCCTAAGGGGATGCATTAACGTTTCAAATTGGTATGAATTTAATAACAATAACAAGACACTATCACAATAGTGTACTCTGAAATGTTGGCTAGTTCATATTTTCAGATGGTTCATTTTTCAGTAGTCTTAACCTCACAGGAAAGTCTCTAAACCCAACCAAACTCTCATTGCAGGTCTATAAACCCAACTAGAAGTGTAACATCCCGCAAAGCATTGTAGTAAAAGACAAAACTTTAACTGGGTAATGTTGAGGAAGTACACAAACTTTAGTTGGTGAATATCTTTGAAAAGTATTGAACTGTAAACTGTTTTAGTTAGGCAAGGGCCAGGAGTTTGTAAACTTTGACCCACCTGCCAATCCCAAATTGCAAGCCTGGTACTGATTGTCATATTTTTTGGCTTGTCAGAGGGTTATTTATTCTCCCACAGGGGAAACCCACCATCAATACGGTTTGTATTTTGAGGTGGTGTGTAAAATGTGCTCAGAATATTTGCCAAACCGAAGCGAGCAACGACATTACAAAATACTGCACAATACAATTACGGATCCAAAAGCCAGAATAGCATGGGCTGGTGTGACACCTCGATGCAAAAATGTGTCAAACACATATATCAAGGATATGTCTCCACCTAGGGCTGTTTTTGTGTTGTAGTGGTTTTAGTAAATCTCAGGATATACCGATGAAAAAGTAACAAGTTTAATACAGAAAAACATAAATAAAGGTTAACCCCGAGCTCTCCTCTCACATGAAGTGTGGAAAAGAACTAGCGAAGAGGTTTGAAGAAGCCATTTTATATCTTTATATCTTTTTTATCAGAAGTGATCTCATTAAAATCCAGTAATATAAGTTTGTTTACCACATGCATAATAATACAGTCATTGATTGAGTATCCAAAAGACAGTGGTTAGTTAAAGTAGTATAATATAAACATATATAATATATAAAATACAAAGGGAGAGACAGGGTAAAAGGACCTACATGTATGAAACTACAGACCAAAATGCTTTAAGAAACTGATCATTAAAGTAGCCACCAGAAAGGAGTAAATAAAAATCACGTATTATTACTAGCCTACATTAATAGTAATTATTATTTTATTACTGTAGGGGACACTGTTTAACCTCGGACATAAATTCGAATCCAATGCCCTGGTATAGTGACAGGGCGCAATGCATCATATAGCCTAGAAACATCCCTGTCTGAATCCCTCCTTCTGGAGGAAGGCTACAGGCTAATCACAGCTGCAGCTTCTGCTAGATCCAACTTACTAGTCAGAACCCTTCCACTTGCCTTTACTTTTACAAACAATTCTCAAACCTAAATTGGCCTTGTGGTCATTGATGATGGCAAGTAAAATATGCTTACCATTCCATATCTAGTCTACAGTGCCTTGCAAAAGTATTCACCCCCCTTGGCATTTTTCCTATTTTGCTAGTCCTTGACCACCTTCCAGCGCTTACTCAAGACACATCTATTCAGACTGTACCTGTAACTTAGCTGTTATTGCCCTGCGGGGCTCAGCTCTCCTAAATTGCACTTTATATCTAGTTTTCATCATACAACTTGCTTTTACATTGCTATTACTCGTGTTGTTTATATTGTTTACCCCTATCTCCCATCCCCTGAACTGTTAAATATGACTTCACATCTTATCTGTAATTATTAGCTCACAAATCTAGGATGTAGGACTTGTACTAACTGTATATTTTCTTATGCACTTATGTATTTTGAACCTGTAATTGAACCTAGGGGAGACAGAGTGGAGATTATGGTGGAAGGTGACAGTGGGAGTGGGAGGGGTGGGGAGGGAGGAGAGAGAAAGGGAGAAAGAAATGAAGTTGGTGGTCTGAGATGTCCTGGGGTGTCACGGAGAGCATTGAAGGGGAGCAGCCTCTTGAGAAGACGAAATCCAGCTGGTGGCCTGCTCTTTGAGTCGGGGAGAAGGGGAGTTGGAAAATACTATTTTATTGTATTTAGTATTTTGCATTAACATAAATAAAAACAATTCAATTTTTTAATGCTTATGATTAAAATCTTTAAAATATCAATCCTTAAAATCACTTAAAATTTTTAAAATCTTTGTGATTTTTAACAAACAACAAAACAATTAACTTCAAAATAAATGTGCCCAAAACAACAAAACAAACGTGATTAATGCAAAACTGCACACCAACATAAAAGTCAAATACATTGAAAATAACTGAAAATGCATTGGACAAAATAAAGAAACAATTAAAAAGGTAAAAATAAAAAACAAACAAAAAAGGTCCAATGCATTTAAAATTAAATCCAAAACGGTCAATGTATTTGACAAAAGAATATAACAAAACTAAACCAAAAAACCCTAAACAATGTGGTTTAAAAGCAACTAAATCTTTAAAAACAATTAAGATTCATTTTTAAAATCTTTTTTTAAAAACAATCATCCATAAAATATTTAAAAGATCTTGGACTCGGGCTCCAGCAGGGGGAACTGACCGTCCCCGGAGGTGGGTCCCATCATGGGATCCTGAGCTCCCCCAGATCTTGTATGTGCCAGTTCTTATAGGCTTCCTCCTTGCCCCTCTGATGGACCTCCAGATTGACATAGTCCCTTACGAACACCATGCCCCTCCGCGCGATGACGATCGGGTCCAGCTCCTGCTTGTTGAACAAACAGATGTTCCGTCCCTCCCACAGTGCCTGCTTCACTGCGCAGATGACACGCCACCAGCACCTCAGGGTAGATGATGATATTCCCCTGGCCGGACCGTACAGGATCTGCTGGGCGGTCGCCCGCGCAGGAACGGCAAACCTGTGGAGGAATGGAGAAAACAGGAGCCAGACCCTGTGGGCGGAGGGGCACTCACTAAAGATGTGAGCCTCCGTCTCCTTCCCCAGGCAACCCTTATAGGGGCAGGTGTCATAAGGAGCTATGCCCCTTCTGTGCATGAACACTCGGGTGGGGAGACACCGACTCACAGCCATCCAGGAGACATCTTTCTGCGTATTCGTGAGGCAAACGTGCGTAGCGTTAGCCCAGATAAACCGGCAGGTTTCGGGAGGGAAATCTTCTATCCGGCTGGTCTCCTGGGTAGATCTCATCTGACTACAGATGGTCTTATAATCCCAGGAGGCCAGCACGACTTTATGGAGGCCTACTTCGAGCGCAAAGGCTCGGAGCGCCCTGTAGAACGGCGGGGGATCCCACGAGTGCGGCCTGGTGTTATCCAGGGGAGTTGGAAAAGTTAAAATAATGGAGGAGTGGAAGAAATCTGGCAGAGTGGGAGGGGTTGGAGAGGTGGATGTTGAAGTCTCCCAGGTGGATGGTACTGTAGGTGAGGACAGTGAGGGGAGGGAGCAGAGAAGGAAGTCCAGTTCATCCAGAAAGGAGGTGAGTGGACCAGGAGGGCATTAGAGAACTAGAAGGAAAAGGTGAGAGGGAGAGGTGAGTTCTACTACATGGAATTCAAAGCTGTTAGTCGAGATAGAGGAGAAAAGGGGAGAGCAGCAGCCCTGTCCCTCCTCCCCGCTCAATAGGATGAGGTGAGTGGGACAGGACAAACAGAGAGGATAGGGCAACAGGGGTGGTTGAGTTCTCAGGGGAGATCCATGTCTCAGTGAGAGACAGGAAATCCAAAGAGAGGTGAGAGGCAAAAGCGGAGATGAAGTCAAACAGTGTTGATGAGCGGTCTTCTCCTCGCTGGAGTCCAACAGCAAATGGGGCCCTTCCAAGTGGGGATACTCAAGGCTGCTGGCGCTGACTGCTGGCATAGAGGTCCTGAAGGCTGTTAACTAGTCCACCTGTAACTAATTGGGAGACCAGCTCGGCTTTGTGGAGTTCGACATAGGGCAGAGGCAGACATTGAAGAGATGACAACACTGCAGCTGGAGTCAAAGAGGTATGGGCTGCGTCCCAAATCGCACACTTGCTCCCCCGTTCCCTTCCCTTGCAGAGTGGAAGTACTATGGTCGCCATCTGAAGGGGTGTCCCAATACCTTAGGGAAGGTTTTTTGTGCCCTTCAATGCTCCCTTCGATGGAGTGTACAAAAGAGTGCACTTATGTGTTTATTGTTTTAGTGCCAAAGTCCCAGAACTCTTTGTAGATACACAGATATTGTTAAATTATTTATTAAGGAAATTATAATACATAGGTATTATACAATTTTTCTATAATCATGATTTAAATATATGATTAGAAAGTACAGTGAAAAAATGTTTCATCACCTATCAATTAATTTATTAGTGAAGTAGTATAAAATTAGGAGGTGATGTAAACGAACAATATATTTCCACATTATTATTATTTGTATTATTATTATATATTGTACAATTACTTGTCGAAATCCTTGAAATGCTATAGCAGTCTCCATTCTTTAAAACTTCAATCTGACAAGGAAAGATTGTGTAGGTACTTTCTCAGTCAAAGGCAAAGGTGCTGAATGCCGACGCTAAAGTGTGTCTCATTTAACGCTTTTTGCTTTGCATTGCACCCTACACCCTCCTCACCCAAGTACACACTCTCAGACGTCAGCACAACGTCACACAAGTGTTCGACAAGTGTACAGGGTGTAGGGAGCAAATGTGTGATTTGTTACACAGCCATGGAGTTGGAGAAAAAGTCCACAGGCAAAGGACAAGGGAAGGGCCTGGTAAAACATCTTTCTTTATAAGTCGGCAGCAAGATACATTTTAGGATTAAAAACAGTATCCGAGGGTTAAGGATAGATGTTTATGCTTTATAATGTACTAAAATAAACAGGTGGTACATGTGTCTTCTGATTCTGGGTCTTTTGATTATTTACGTTATTCTGTTCGAAAGTGTTGAATGTGCAATTGTCAAATGTCAAATCTTGGTGAGTTTGAAATGTACATGCTCCATGTTGAAAGAAATTAATAAGAACAAATATTTCTGCCCTTTAATGTAACAGAAAAGGCAATACATTGTTGTCTAAAAATAACCAGATGTTATAATCCAGATATTCAGTGGGAGTTATTTAAGGTTGAAAAGAACCCACTCTCTTGGTAAAGTATTTGAACTTATTGTTTAAGCCTCACACTCAGCTACAAGTTAATTTCTAATACAACTTTGATCCATCACAATATTTATGTAATTAAATGTGTTATTACCTGACTGTATTAGTGTAAAACCAACCAGTTAGCATTTTACTATTAAATCATTTTGGTATTACTGACCAATGAAAACAGGGGAGTTAATTGCAAGTGTTGATTGAATTGTAGAGCAACTGTTTTCTTTTCCGGTACATGTCACTTAAAGTAAACACAGTATCTGCAAGATAGGTAGGCAAGTATGGAAAGCTACAGAAGAATACCTTATCAAATAGGGTTGTAACTAGGTATCTAGTTTTGGGTCGAGGAGATACAAGAGCATCTACCATGACATCTATCACTAAATTAATATCCTTAACTCCATCCTTTAGTTGTGTGTTAATATATTCACTAACCAATTCAATATATTGTCTATTAAATGTCTGTCGTTGTGCCTCATCAAACTTATTCCAGATCTCATCAGCCGTTTTCTCTTTCAGAATATTGGTCACTGATCCAAAGTTGCCCGGTTGGATAATACTGACCTAAAATAAGGTGAAATGAAATGAAGGGAAATAATTATTATTGTCAGTAGTAGCAATAGTATGCATCAATAATAAAATGTCAAGTTCCTAATATTATTTTAATTATGATAGTTAACTAAGATAAAATACATGTATGCTCTTCTTGCTAATCTTAAACACATTTACTATCTGGTTTTGTTGAAAGGCTGTTCATCAACATATTGTAGCCTATAGTTGTTTATAACAATAAAGTATAACTGATGTAATAGGGGCTGATGTTGGTGTTTTGATTTCCATCTTACCTTCACGCCAAAGCTGGCCATTTCAATCCTTAAACAGTCAGCAAAAGCTTCTATTGCTCTTTTAGTTACACTGTATGGACCCATGTTTGGCGCATGGAGAAAAGCGAAAATACTGGACACAAACACGATGCGGCCTAGGCAGGGAAGGAAAGAAATGGCAAAACATAAGCACTACGGCCTGAAACAGCCTTGATATTGAAAGACACTGCTCACGAATGCAATTGGTGCACAATTTATTTACTTTCTGAATGTTACTGGCATTATTCATCTTCACCATTCAAATGAATCTGTGGAAGAATAGCAATCTTTGTCTCAGGAATGTGCGTCAGTGAAACCGCGTTGAAGCCGTTATATGATACAAATTAAAGTAAAAATTCTGTCTGGGGTGAGGAGGGGGAGGTGGTCATGTTGAAACAAAATAGTGTTGATCACATGCTCTCCAGCTCTTTATTTCAAGAGAAGAAAACCAAAACCGCTTAATCGGCATGTCTCCCAAAACAAAAGACTTTGAGAGAGAGTATAATTATTGTCTTCTCTTTCAATTACTCAGCTTACTTGAGCTATTTCTCTCCTGCCTAAGAATTCCCTTTTGTTTGTTGAGTTGTGGTCTATTTAATGGGTATGATAATGATTAATTCACCCTGTACTAACAATTCTATTTCTCCATTTAAAAAAAACTCCCTACTTTATCAAATCTCTTTAATGCAACAAGTGCTCATTGTTGTGCTTTCATGCCTTTATTTCTGTGAGTTTTACCACAGGATTTCCCCACGATGATCATGATGGTAACAAACCAGAAATGAGCTATACATTCAAATCAGTTGCATTCATTAACGAGACCAACATCAGCCAAATGAATACATCTACTGTATTAGACAAGTAAAATAAAAAAGGGCAAATATATATTTGAGGAAAACATGTTTACCTTCTGTTGCCCGAATTAGCGGGATAAATGGCAAAGTGGTTCTGATGCTTCCAAACAAATTCACGTCTGCCATTTTGTGATAATCTGCCATAGTGTTCCATTCAGTTTCTGACCAGTCAGAAATCCCTGCATTGTTTACTACACCCCAGAGGCCTACAGGAAAGAAATAGTTGGCAGGCATTACAACCATACATGGCAGTAGACTGTACTTTTCTAATCAGTTTGTATTGTTACAATAGCCAACTTTGTCGAAAGATACACAATTTCTAGTTATTTAATCATTTATTTAGTGAAGTACAGTCATGTAAATATTATTCAAGAAGTCATAATCAAGTTTACTGTGCAGATTCAATGAGATATAAAAGGTACAACATGTTAGTGTTTTTGTCTAAAGAAAGTAATAAAAGTTTAGTACTAATATTCATTGTTCTTATATTACAGAACCATACAACATATTTATAGTCACCTGTTATATAAAAGACAGACTTTGTTCTTACCTTTCTCCGGCAAGTTTGTTTCAATGTATTTCTTTGCCTGTTTGACATTTTCCTCTTGAGTAACATCTAATTCAATGACCTTTAAGGAACTGGAGCATTCTCTCACAAGATTACAGGCTCCTTCCCTGTTGGGGAACTGACAGCCAGCGAATACTACAAATCCCATTTTGTCTAGTTGCTTTGCAAGATTGTATCCAAATCCACTGTCACAGCCAGTGATGAACACAGCTCTGCCTTGCGGGTTGAACATATAGTGTTCAGTATGAGTCAGGAGAAAGACCAGGATTGGGATCATGATAAGAGCTGGGGTGAGGTAGCCAAGGAAATAAAATACATTGCCCATAATAAATACAGCAGCAGCTTCAAGTATCATTCTGTTCATTTTGAACTTGTGCGCGTGAGGATCGGGTGCAGTTTTGTGTGAAGGAAGATTTTCCACCGTGGTATTTATGTGTTCTCGGGAAGGACCCTGAAATGGACCAGAGTGCATGAAATTAGGCAAACCACAGTTATTGATTTTGCATGGTGTGTTTTCAAGAGGAATCCGGAGACAGGTTTTTCCCCAGAAATCTATTTTTCATAAGAACCCTTTAGACAAACAGGATGTCTTTCCATGTCTATCACTTCACTGCAGTCTCACTGTGTGAATTGTAGACAGATACTGCACACAGTCAAGAAAGCCTAGGTTTTTACTAGAAATAAAACCAAAAACTTGAAGATGTACAATATACAATGGAGATTTCTTCACTTCATATTAGTTATTTCTCTCCTCAGTGTAACAGTTGCAATTTTAATATGCACTGTTCCTTTAATGTTTTTGTTTTGTTTATATTCTGATTTTACTAATCAAGTAATACGTAATATTTGCTCAATCCCAAACAAAATAAGTTGTAAAACAAAATATACATAGTTATTTTAATGTTGACACCAACACTGCCTTGATGTAATCTAATATATATATATATACACCGATCAGCCATAACATTATGACCACTGACAGGTGAAGTGAATAACACTGATAATCTCGTTATCATGGCACCTGTCAGTGGGTGGGATATATTAGGCAGCAAGTGAACATTTTGTCCTCAAAGTTGATGTGTTAGAAGCAGGAAAAATGGGCAAGCGTAAGGATCTGAGCGACTTTGACAAGGGCCAAATTGTGATGCCTAAACAACTGGGTCAGAGCATCTCCAAAACTGCAGCTCTTGTGGGGTGTTCCCGGTCTGCAGTGGTCAGTACCTATCAAAAGTGGTCCAAGGAAGGAAAAGCGGTGAACCGGCGAGAGGGTCATGGGCGGCCAAGGCTCATTGATGCACGTGGGGAGCGAAGGCTGGCCCGTGTGGTCCGATCCAACAGACGAGCTACTGTAGCTCAAATTGCTGAAAAAGTGAATGCTGGTTCTGATAGAAAGGTGTCAGAACACACAGTGCATCGCAGTTTGTTGCGTATGGGGCTGCGTAGCCGCAGACCAGTCAGGGTGCCCATGCTGACCCCTGTCCACTGCCGAAAGCGCCTACAATGTGCACGTGAGCATCAGAACTGGACCACGGAGCAATGGAAGAAGGTGGCCTAGTCTGATGAATCACGAGTTCAAGGTGTTGACTTGGCCTCCAAATTCCCCAGATCTCATCCAATCGAGCATCTGTGGGATGTGCTGGACAAACAAGTCTGATCCATGGAGACCCCACCTCGCAACTTACAGGACTTAAAGGATCTGCTGCTAACGTCTTGGTGCCAGATACCACAGCACACCTTCAGAGGTCTAGTGGAGTCCATGCCTCGACGGGTCAGGGCTGTTTTGGCGGCAAAAGGGGGACCTACACAATATTAGGCAGGTGGTCATAATGTTATGGCTGATCGGTGTATATACTGTATATATATATATATATATATATATATATATATATATATATATATATATATAATATTAATTATATACTGTAAAATAATTACAGTGAAAATAAATATATATATATATATATATATATATATATATATATATAAATATAAATATAAATTAAATGGTTAAACTGAATTGTGCAAAATAATGAACAATTGAGATCTTCACTAACATGAAAAGGAAGTAGCATAGCTCTTGCCCTGAAATTACAATTTGTTCTTACATTTCTGGTATGAAAAGCAAAATACGTATCTTGGTTTTAATGACATAAGATGTAGGTCTCTCATTGCATCCGACACAAAGTGAAAAAGGAAAACAACACTTTGCCTGACGAAATCGTTTTTTGCTGTAATGCTAAGGTTTTTAAACAAAATAGATGTTTTTATGTTGCATCATTCAAAAAAGAAACGAAGCAGCACAGTGTTTTCAGAAATGTTGTACATGTTTCAGATCGGTACATATTCCACTAAATGTATAGAAGGCATGGTGCTAACACACAAGTGATGAACATATTAATAACATCCAGTTTATATTTTAGAGTATTATATTAGGATCTTACAAATACTAGTGTTAGTGCAGTAGAGTTCATTTTTGTGAGGAGTGTTTTCTGCAGAACTGTACCTCCAGGGACAACTGTGGTTGCCTTCTATCTTTTTAAAAGTTGACAGGCCTACACTAAAGTGGAGGGGGAGAAAAGTTAATCAAATCAAACCATGGATATGTAATGTAAACCATGCAGACCATGCAAAATCATGGAAAAGGAAAGTACATGCATGGCAAATCATACATCAAGCCATAGGAACACTGCTATTCTTTATTCATCAGTCACATCTTCTAAGAAACAAAAATGATTTAGATGGCCTTGTTTTGCTCTACAAAGACTGGACACATAATAATGGTTTTATGTGTTAGTGAAAGTGCTGAGTCCTTGTGACAACAACTGACCACAACTTATGAATGACTGATACATCACCTCAGCTGTTCCCAGTAATTAGGATCTGGTTCTGTGTACAGCTGGCTGAGATTGGCAGGACATGAGATGCTGAAAGAATTTTGATAATCTACCTTTATTTCACCTGTTCCGCGGATAAAAGTGGTAGATTTTTTTTTGATTCCACCTTTGCTCTTACCATCTGAATCTACCCTTAAACACACACCTAATAAATCATACAGATGTCTGGATTAGTCATCTTAATGCATGTGCATTTCTCACCACTCATGGCTCATCGTTGGTGGGACCTGTTGTTTTGTTCTATCTTTTTTATTTTTTATCTTGTATCTGAATCACAGATGGTAGTCATACCACTTCCACATGTTTACAAAACATGAATACCACCCAATCTATTGTACAACTCTCATTCATTATACCTGTGCTTCTTGATCAATTTTAATACAAGGAGTTTAACACAATTTGCAGATGGCACAAAATAGTATTACAAGGGACAAATATATACATAAATTAGGAATTTAAAAAAATATATAGGCCTAGTTGTTTAGGAAAGCAAAACAAATGAACATTTCAAAAAGATCAACACAACGCTTTCCTGTGCATGAGATGAACAGTCAATACAAAACGTGCTTTTAGTTAATCTACATATTCTAAACATAGAGGAAAACGCAGCAATTTAAAACATTGCCTCTTGAGACTATCCATACAGCAAGAGATCCCATACAATTCTGCTAATGGTTTTGTACAAATACAAAATGGATTTGAATATGATTCTATGTCTTTGCATAGTGCAGAATGTTGCAGTCCTTTATAATTCCTGCATGAAACCTGAAACACAGTAAGATACAACCATATCCATGACGGACTATATGCACTGAAACAAATATTGTATTTATTCAGGTATGATCAAATATTGTCAAATGTAAATGTCCTTGTAAGAGCCCTACAGCATATTTATTTAGAATGCTAATGATCTGGCAAGAAAAGCAGATCACATTGTCAGACAAGTAATTAATATTTCAGTTGTCCTGGGTAAGGACATCTGCTAAAAATCAAATAATCATACAACATTTGTACATTATGGTGATTATATTGAGGGGCCGTTCAATTAAAAAACAACAGAAAAAAGAAATCATATACCAAAATAGATATATCATATACCAAAATGTATATATCATATGGCACAAAAATATGAATCCAAAGTGGATATTTCATATAGCAGAAAAAAAGTGCCTTAAACACATCAATCCACCATTGCCATTCCTAACATATTTTGCAAAAGTTACAAGGGACATTACACAGATGGGAGTTTGATAAATATGTTATTGTATTTTGACATATTGTGGGTTTGCAACAGAGCTCAAGGGGAAGATAAAGCAAGGTCTTGTGATTTCAAACCTAAGACTCTCTCTCAAACCTCCTTTCATTATGCGGGACATTGACACAGTTCCGGATGGTGGTTCAAACACATGATTCAGGAAAAAGCAGTCTGTGAGTTTAGGGAATGAGCATGAGAATGTTCAAGAAAACAATATCTAGGAACTTCGTATTATACTGAGAAAAGTTCAAAAATTGTTGTCAACTTTTCATAACTCCATCAGAACCTTAACTGGTTTGTCATTGTAAACATGTGAGAGTCCTTTTCAGATATAATACATTTTAACATACCAAATGAGTGAACAGTAATACATAAATAGCACAGACTTGGTTTCATCATGTTCTGCTTAACATTTAAATGTATATACTCCAAGTGGAAAACATGTGAGAGCTGTTTTTGTTATCCACCCAATAGTAAATGGCAATATAGTATAATGGTCCTTGTTTCCAAGGGACCGTTTTCTCAACTGAAAATTTCAAGCCAAGTAAAAACACCATCACAACAATGCATTTTGAATGATAATAATAGTTATAAAGTTAAAACTCACCTTTCTGCAACAATAAACATTAGAATCAGCGTTTATTAATTAATGATTATCAAATTATGTTTCTTTGGATTCTTAGGCAGCTCTCAGTGTTTTTTGTTTTCTTTTTCTTGAGACCTAACCGTCAGCATCGGATTCAAATATTTTATGTAACAAGGTTCCATCGATTTACACAAAGTAGTGGTGAATCTGTGAATCTTAATGAGCATTTCTATTTTGCTATAAATGGCAATATTAGCATATGCTTGGTTATTTGTTAATTTTTAATATAACTTTATTTATTTGTTCAAAGGTCCTAGTCTGGTGAGATAACCATGCAATGCTGGACAGCAAAGAAACAGAGATAAAGATTAACCTTTGGTTATTTGAACATCACTAGGAGCACATTTATGAAAGTTCATCTTTGTGTCTGTAATATGAACACCTGCCCTGGGTCTGGCATGAAACAGTTTGGCACACATGTTGTTCTATGACACAGCTGTAAAATCACGGTGACCGGAACATTTCACATAGGCTGTGTTGACTTTGAAAGCAAAATTCTGATGAAATAATTGAATTTACCCAGTTCTTAGGTAAACTGCAAAGGGTAAAGATACAGAAACAAAACAGGTGTCACTTAAACTGAAAAGATAGTGTTACTAACTTGTTTTTTCCCCCCAAAAAAACATTAAATTGGTCAGTGAAAGAACTATTCATAATCCAAAATGACATTTGCAGGGATGACAAAATCATTGACCTACAAAATAATCGGTGAAACACCTTGTCTAGATTAAATACCTTTCCATGTTGTTCCAACTGATGAGTTTTTTATTTCACATTTTAAACATCTTACCCTTTTAATTTCCAATTTTCCATGTCACTGCACTGTGTCAGAACCCTAAGGTTGACCTTACCTCCAGGCCTTGAGTCCAGCTGTGATGCTAAATGGAAACCCAAACTAACTTTAACCTGATCACCTACAATTACACTCACTCGAAACCTAACCTTAACTCCAACCCTAACACTTAGGCCCTACATAAAGATCAAGTGATGAGTATTTCTTGAAGGAAAAAAAGAATGACAAGCACTCTTAGTATTAATACCTTATTAGTATTAATAATGCATAGTTTTTGTTTGCTACTTTCTTTAATGCATTCTGGAGCTCAAATTCAAAATTGTTTTAATAAGGAACCTCTGGCAATCACTGTCCCTATCAAAGCTGTTCATCATCAACCTATTTTAATTATTATTGATAATAATAATAATAATAATAATAATAATAATAATAATAATAATAATAATATCACCACAACTCACCAAACAACTAAAGCAATTCTGGCAGCTGGTCTCCTGTTGCTCTGCTTCTTTATTTAGGCTTGTTGACACCTTGCCGTCACCCCACTCCTAGCTGTGCTAATCGAGCAGGAGGTGACTACTCCTGTGTTAAGCAAGGGCACAAGAGCTGGTCTCTTCTTGCCCCGCTTTGTATATTTAGCACAGTAGAGCTCGATGTAATGCCCACTCCTAACTGTGCTAGTTGACAAGGATGTAGCTGCTCCTGTTTAAATGTGGGTCACAAGAGCTGTCACATATTGCCTCACTTTGTATAATATTGCACATTATAGCTGCTATTGCCCCACCCCTAGCTGCTAATTGGCAGAAGGTGAGTGCTCCTGTGTTCAGCAGAGGGTACATGAGCCGATCTCCTGTCACCCCCGCTCCGTATATGGTCTTAGTATTTGTTGAAGATGAGGGTTGAGGCGTTACTGGCCTTCCCCTCTCTGCATTACTGTTCCCAATAGAGTGTGACTGATGTCCTTACTCCTGGGTGGCCAGAGTGTGGTCCCAACTGGCCCCCACTGCCTTTTTACCTGGGGAACTGACGCGTTGTCTCACATGTGATCGTGCACACCAAAACCTAGGAGAGTTGAGACCTTAGAGCAGGACAGCGTAGAGAACTGCTGGGTTACAGTAGGTCGTAACCGCAGAAAAGGGCGTGCACAACCCCTAGAGACACCCCAAGAGCTTGAATTGCCCAACAGATTCCACCTGCTGGACACCGAGTTGGACAGTGACAACTCAGAGGGTGATGGGGGGGCAGTTGAGCACCAGAGCACCATGGTGCCCACTCCCCCCCAGAAGAAGGAGGTAGTTATAGTAGGAGACTCAATTCTTAGAGGTGTAGAGCACACAGTGTGTTCTAGTGACAAGGAGACCCGCATGGCATCTTGCCTGCCTGGTGCTCAGGTTGCAGATTTCCCTAAACTAGTAGACGGTCTACTGGCCAAATGAACCAATGACATAGGAAAAGGTAGGACAGAGGTTCTGCAAGACAAATTTAAAGAGTTAGGAACAAAACTAAAGAGCAGAACCTCCACGGTAGTTTTCTCTGAAATACTTCCGGTACCACGTGCCAGGCCAGGGAGACAGGCAGAGATTAGAAAGTTTAACACGTGGTTGAAAACTTGGTGTAGGGAAGAGGGGTTTAGGTTTATGGAGCATTGGTCTTTCTTCTGGGATAGATGGGACCTGTACAAACCGGACGGTCTACATCTAAACAGAAGGGGGTCTAATGCATTGGGAGAGCGTATGTGCGTATGTGATATTCAGAAAGATGCTGCATTGTACAATGTAATCAGGACTGCATGTAGCAAGGATGTGGCTGTTATAATGGGGGATTTTAATTTCCCAAACTTAGACTGGCAAAGCCCAGTGGGGACTACAGAAGCAGAAATGGAAATGGTTGAGATGGTAAATGACTGCTTTCTAACTCAATTTGTCAGGGAACCAACCAGAGAGAGCACATGTATTGACTTGATCTTTTCAAATGACCAAGATAGAGTCAGGGGGACACTAGTTAGAGAACCAATGGCAAATTGTGATCACAATATGATTAGCTTTGAGGCATTCTTTCAAAAAACAAGGTCCAAGTCTAAAACAATGGTCTACAATTTTAGAAAAGCAAACCTTGAAGGTATGAGACGGCACTTAGAAGAGGTAGACTGGAGCACACTGGATACAGAGTTAGTTGAAAATGGATGGGTATATTTTAAGAATATACTACTTGAGGCTCAGGAGCAATTTGTACCAAAATTTAGCAAATTGAGGAACAAAAAACACTGGCCAAAATGGTTTAATAGAGGTATGCAAAAAAATATAAAGAGGAAGAAAATGTTGTATAGTGCACACAAAAGGGATGGTGACGAAACAAAGTACATAGAATATGTTGAGCTCTTGGAGCTAAAACCAATGCAAAGAGCTTTTTTCAATATTACAACAGCAAGTGGTCAATAAAGGATGAGGTGAAACAGATAAAGGGCAAAAATGGAAGTATCTTGGAAAACGAACAAGATGTGGCAAATATTTTAAATGAGTATTTCACAGAGGTTTTTACAAAAGAAAAAACAGATGACATGCCACAGGTTGACAATCAGTCCAGTCAAACCCTAAGAGAGATCAGGATAAATGAGGAGGAGGTACTAAAGGGACTAGCAGAATTAAAAACAAACAAATCACCTGGGCCAGATTATTTATAGGCCGCTAACTCGATTATTCCAAATGACACTTAGAACAGGGGATGTGCCAACTGACTGGAAGACAGCAAATGTCATACCAATCCACAAGAAAGGGGACAAAACTGAGCCAGGAAATTACAGACCAATCAGTCTCACCTGCATCACCTGTAAAATGTTGGAAAAAATGATTAGACAGAAAATAGAGGAGCATCTCAATGATAACCATATTCTTGGAGATAATCAACATGGGTTTGGACGAGGCAGATCATGTCTTACTAATTTATCTACTGCAGCTGTAGATCATGTGAAAGCATATGATATGATATAGTTAGATTTCCAAAAAGCTTTTGATAAGGTTCCACACCAAAGACTGATCCTCAAATTGGAAGCTGTAGGTATTCAGGGTAATATAAGTAGATGGATCATGAACTGGTTGATGTCTAGGAAATAGATTAGAGGAGCCACTTCTAACTGGAGTGAGGTTGTTAGTGGAGTTCCACAGGGATCAGTACTAGGGCCTGTGCTTTTTCTAATCTATATGAATGATCTGGACTCTGGGATAGTTAGCAAACTTGTCAAATTTGCAGATGATACTAAAATAGGTGGCTCAGCAGATACAATCTTGGCAGCACAGGATATTCAGAGGAACTTAGATAATATTCAGTTGTGGGCCGACACCTGGCAAATGAAATTCAATGTGGACAAGTGCAAGGTAATACATGCAGGTAACAAAAATGTCCACTATAATTACACTATGGGAGGTACAGATCTAGATGAAGTAACGCATGAGAAAGACCTAGGAGTCTATGTGGACTCCTCACTTTCTCCATCCAAGCAATGTGGGGAAGCAATAAAAAAGGCAAACAGGATGTTAGGGTATATTGTCAAAAGTGTAGAATTGAGAACAAGGGCAGTGATGTTCAGACTGTACAATGCACTAGTTAGAGCTCATCTGGATACTGTGTACAGTTCTGGGCTCCACACTTCAAGAAAGATATCGCTGCTTTAGAGGCAGTTCAGAGGAGAGCAACCAGACTTATTCCAGGTCTGAAGGGAAAGTCCTACTGAGAGACTGAGGACCTGAACCTTTTCACCCTGGAACAGAGGAGACTACGTGGGGACTTGATCCAAGTCTTCAAAATCATGAAAGGCATCGACCACATCAAACCAGAGGAGCTTTTCCAGATCAGCAGGGACACACGCACCAGGGGACACAAATGGAAATTGGGCTTCAAGGCATTCAAAACGGAAAACAGGAGACACTTCTTCACACAGAGAGTCGTCACAATCTGGAATAAACTACCCAGCGATGTGGTTGAAGCTGAAAGTTTGGGAACATTTAAAAATAGTCTGGATAGGATCCTTGGATCACTTAGATATTAATGAACACCAAACGAGCACGAAGGGTCGAATGGCCCCCTCTCGTTTGTAAACTTTCTTATGTTCTCATGTTCTTATGTACTGCCTCCTCTGTAGACCAACCCAGGCCTGCTCCAGCTCTGAACCTGGCCCCTGAGTGGGATCGCTTGATGGCCTGGGGTCTGTAACCCTGCGTTCCTCCCGAAAGTGCTATCTCCATTCCATATCAACAGGTCTATTGAGTTGATGGCTTTTCATCCTTCTCCCTTCACTTCAGAGCAAGAGAGTCGGCTTCACCGGCTTCGGTGCACACAGGCCCAAGCGCTTCACATTTGATTGTGAACATTATTACCATGGCCTACGAGTCCACTGGTGGCCCATTCAACTCAAGGCGTTGCCACATCATGGACCCTTTTTCAAGGCGCCCCCTTGGCAGACAGTTGTGTGGCTGCAGCTTGGGCTTCGCCGCTTACATTTGCCTTATATTGGGAACCCGGTGTTGGCTTCAGTTGAGCACCAGTACATTACATTACATTATTTGTCATTTACCAGACGCTCTTATCTTGGCTGTCTCCGAGGCTGCTTGCCTGGAGGAGGAGACAGAGGGGCTCCAATAGAGGCGGAGATCCAGGGCTCCGGAGCCCCTGCTGTCACTCGCTGGAGTGGGGGAACGCCAGACACGGCAGCGGTGGCCTCAGTGTCTTGCAATGGACCGGCCTTCTGTGCCCAGACAGACAGGGCATAGGACCTCCTCACTCCAGGTGGGCAAGGTGTGTCAGCCGCAAGTGGCACAGTTGGCGGGGGTGGGAGGAGGAGGGGGGTCTCTCCATCTTGCCAAGCACACACGCGTGTGATCCAACAAGCGTGCAGCGGGGTCGCCGGTCAATGTTTGCACCAGGGGGCTGGACAAACGCTGTGTATCCAGACACTGGAGTGTGGGATACAAACTCCGCATAGGCCCGAAGGCTTAACCACAAAATGTGTGCCGAGGTTTCCGGGGACACCGGGTGATGCGGGGTCTGGGGTCCGAGGGGGCCAAGGGAAGTTGGCCACCAGCTGAAGTGAAGCCTAACAAGTGGAGCATTTGCAACCTATTGTTTTCTTTTTCTTTTAATTTCTTCCATAAGATCTCCTCTTCCACTGATTCATTGGGCATACTTGTTGACTTTGAAGTTTGTTATATATATGTTTGTGTGTGCGTATGTATCTATGTATATCTGTTTCCTGGGTCTCATTTGTTGTTGTATTGTAAGGTTGTAAAGGTCACAGAACATTTCTCAGTTCTTGTTAACCCTGGAGGTTGAATTTTCACATACATACTTGTTAGCCACAGGGTGTCACTGTTGCTGAAACAAAAAATATGAAATTGCATCTTCTACACAGAGCAGTGAAATATCAGATACAAAATGTCCATTTGGTTTTAAATATTAAATTTGGGTGGAATAATACTTATCTGTTAGAGAGCAATAATGGTATATAGGACTGCATAAAGAAGAATATGAAGAAAAATCGTAATTAAATTATAAAATGCTGTAATTAACACTAATGATCTAATAATAAACAGTTCATTAATCTTCAACATGTTATTTAATGGATAACATACCTGTTGATATTCCTTTAAAACAGATTGAACAAGATAAATTATAAAAAAATTGCACAACATAGAATTAAGCAAGAAAAGATAAAGTACTACTTTATTTATTTAAGTGCTAGTTTCCTCCTCACATTCATTTGTTCTACCTTGATCCTGAAAAAAACAGTATTTTTCATGATTTGTCCCCTACAATTTGTCTCTTCAAACTGCTTTTCAACTGATCCAGAGAAAAGAAACATTTATGCATGGAGGGGAACAGTTGTAAAACAAAAGAGCCTCCTATATTAATTTAGTTTTATATTTTACAAATGTATTTTATGTGTTTAACCTGCATATAAACTAATAAATACCTAAATGCTGAGCTAAGATTCTTTCAAGCCACAATAGAGAATTCAATTGTACTTTAATTATCTAAAACAGCTTATCATAGTCAAGATGTTGACTTCCCTGATATGAGGAAAATCCCATGTGTAACAACAAGCACACACTTTATTTTTACTATAGTCACCGTGGGGAAAAATAACTGAAGGACACATGCTATTTAATGTTATTCTGAAAGAGGTCTTCATTTAACCTAAATTCTGGTAGTTTATTGTTTTGGCTCCCCTCTGTCTATATAGGAATGTGAACCCAGTTAATGGGCCAAACTTCTCAGGAAATGAACATTGTTAAGATAGCCAGCGCTTCCTCTTTCATTATATTTTAACCTATCCAAAATCAACCAGAAATGCCCAGGAGACCGTTTTATGACCTTGGAAATGGCTTTCCAAAGAGTTCACCTTTTGCACAAAGATTAATTTCATCAAAGGTAAATAAACTGCATGACCAGAGTGAGATATGTTGTGTAAGCAAAGATGGAACATTTGTAGTGGTTCACTGCCTACAGCTGCATCCATCTGACCACATATTAAAACAATAATGAAATTCCAATTACATGTCAATGCAATTGGTAAGAGTATTCTGCTCATGTGTTGCATTGCTTTTGGGCTGCTGTTTTGATCCACTTACGTTCAAATGCAGCTTTATCAGTTATTTCTGCTGATTGGATATCTCTTTTTCTCATCTTTGAGTTTTGAGGAGGCCCTGGAGGCAATCTGATCACTACTGTCTGTCTCAGTAAATGGGAACAGGAAATTGTGGAGGAGGAGGGAAGAAAGAAAGCAGTGATGACTGTGACAACTTTTATTGTGAGATCAAACACATTCATGGAAAGGGTATAGCAAAGTTTGTTTTTGTTACTTATCAACTTAAAATAAACATAAAAATTTTTTACCCTCCTCTGACAAATGATGATCACCAAGTGTTTTGGTCTCATCACCGTAACACATACGCTGTTTATCAATGGAATGCCTATTAGTGCACAGGGGACTCTAAATTCACATCTGCAGCAATGGGACAGTTTGTGAATGCAGTTTGTGCCGTTAGTGTTCATTTGTCCAAATTAAAAAACAGACAGCTTCTAAACAAGCATTAGAAATCTTTACAGAAGGGTTTTACTGCGGGTAATGGCACAAAAAAAAAGCTAAACCAGTCACAGCCACTGCTATGTCTGCTCAATTTGCTGAGCAAAGGCACAGAAAAAAGAATTTGCGTGGACTTGTGGGATCTCTAGTTGTTAACCAATAGTTTAATTTGTTTTGCCTTTTTGTATTGTCAGTCATGTCTATCTTAGTGTGGTATGTGCATCTGTGGTTTTTTACATAGCTTGTACAGTTTGACGTCCCTGTGATCTCTGCTTGGGCTGACCTCTGTCTATCCATTGTGTTTAGCCTACTTCTCCTGCTAACTGTCTGTGCTTCCTTTGAGAGACATTGCACAGAGCAAAGCTTCTACCCCTTGAGACTCTGGCTTCCAGTGTGTGGCTGGGTTTATTCTTTAAGGAAAAAAAGAGCTGTGGTTCCCATGGAAAAAATATTTCCATAGGCTACAATACACCCAACAAAAAAATTAATAAAAAATGGATACACACCCTGCAAAGGAATAAGTATCAGGCAAAAGTGAAAAACCCTCAAAAATAAAAATGCATTTATTAGTCCATACTGAGCCCAAAAGTGTTGGTACTGCATTTGCCAGCAACAACTGTGATTAGATGGACACCCTATTTGAACCTTAAATACTCCTAAACAACCATTCAATTAATTATTATATAAGTGACAGATGAGTGTTAATGTCATACTCACTGTGGGATTACGAGAAAAGAAAAACATTAAACACATCTGGGATAGACAATAATCGAATTATATCCAATATATTCTTTACACTTATCTCTATGACAAATGGTGTATTAAATCACAAGCAGCAATCATTCACAATAAAACACCATAGTCCCATTTCACCATTAAGACACTATCCAAAATCGGGAGGTCGACTGACTGGCCAGCAGTCTAATAATAATTTAAAATGTAGTCACTTAAAACTGGAGACAAGGAGACAAGATCTCCATTCAGGAGAAAATCATGACCAAGTTTTATTACAAGAAATTTGAATTTGAGTAATGTATTCTTTTACAGCTACTGTTATTTAGGAAAGTGTTTCCAGCACAGAATTCAGAAGCAAAGAAGAACCACCCAATTCTATTAAACTGTCTGCAGGAAGAATTGTATGCTGGTTGTTGTCTGGTCATTTGAAATATATATAAACCTTCAGCACCTAATATAGCCCATCTTTGTGAATTGCATTACATTATAAACCAGTTAATATTCCACAATACATTGAGCTGTTCTGTTGTGCTTCATTGGTTTCAGTGTTTGTTGATTTTTAAGATGTGTTTTTATTTCTGATAATGTACAGGTGTTCGACATTGTGCAAAGTTCAGCATTTAGTATCGCACTGTGAGTGCTCTGTCTTTGCTTTTCTCCACTGGATGCTAATGAATTGCACACATAGTGGTTATTTCCTGTTTCATAAACCTGACCAGATGGAGAACTAGTTAGTGTTACTGGCAAAATATCATTCATTTTAAAGTGACAATGTCCATACTTTGGATTTGTAGAAAGCAATAAGGGCCAAGAATGTAATCCCACCACCCACAAGAAAAAGCTCAGGCCTGTGTTATTGTTTTACACTATTTAGGTCTATGTTGATTTATTATTGCTTGAGGAAAAGGCCTAAGTTTAAGATGGAAGGCTACTCTATTTTTCTTTACATTTCAATCTTATGAAGAAAAAAATAATACATCTTTCTTACATCATGTTCCCTTGGATACACCATCAGATTAGGCTGAAAATATGCTTTAGCCCTATTTCACAGTAAACATTGTTTTACATCAGAACAAAACAGTACCACATTTTTGTATCCAGGCCCAAAATAATGTGATGTAATGCTCAGTGATGTAATTTACTACTTAATATGGTTTCAAAGCAAATAATGAATGACAAACAACTCAGAATAAAAATTGAAAACAACTATTATCCTCTGCATCATCTATTCTTAGTCTTTAAAGTAATCTGATCTCACACAATCACAATTTTGGAATAACGATTAGACAGAAAATAGAGGAGCATCTTAATAAAAACCATATTCTTGGTGATAGTCAACATGGGTTTAGACAAGGCAGATCATGTCTTACTAATTTATTAGTGTTACAACCCCAAGCGGCTTGTTTAAGGGTACAAGGGGGACATAACATAAAACACACAAAGAGCAGTATCAACAAAATCGTTTATTTTCAAAGGGGAGAGGAGTATATACAACTATATACAATGTTGAGGTCAGACATGACAATGATAAGACAAAACAATACATACAGGGGAAAACTACTTGGGCAGTGTCGGCTAACACTACAACAAAATAAATCCTTATCTTCTAGTCTAGAAAGGGGATCCACTTACCTAACTTGTATTATTTGGCAGACCCTAAATAACTATACTAACTAAACTGACTAAACAGAGGGTAGACCACTGCCCCTACCTAAATACCTAGTGTGCTATACAAAGATATACCTAAGTGCATAAGTGTAAACCCATGGGTTTCTCACCTATTTAACTGTTTCCCCTGAACACAGTCACTATCTTTTGCACAATGTGACGAAACAAGAGAGAAGAACAGCAGGCAATCAATCGTGGAAATACAATAATAAAAAAGGTAGGATGTAACAACCAAACAAGGTATAGCAACACAAATCACATTGCTGTCTGTCAGCTGGGGAAATGCGGGAATGCCAGCTCATTTAAACGGGAGTTTAATTGAACAGGAACACGGAAACAGTGGAGTATGAATGACAGGGATGGGAACCATCATGATGACACCTGCGTACAAGAGGGATAGAGAGAACAAGAGAGCGCAGAACACAAACACAAGAACGAGTACACACACACATGTAAGGGCACGTAACAATTTGAGTTGCAGCTGTAGATCACGTGAAAGCATATGATATTATATGATATACTTAGATTTTCAAAAAGCTTTTGATAAGTTTCCACACCAAAGACTGATCCTCAGATTGGAAGCTGTAGGCATTCAGGGTAATGTAAGTCGATGGATCATGAACTGGTTGATGTATAGGAAACAGAGGGTGTCAATTAGAGGAGTTGCTTCTAACTGGAGTGAGGTTGTTAGTGGAGTTCCACAGGGATCAGTACTAGGGCCTTTGCTTTTTCTAATCCATATTAATGATCTGGACTCTGGGATAGTTAGCAAACTTGTCAAATTTGCCGATGATACTAAAATAGGTGGCTTAGCAGATACAATCTTGGCAGCACAGGCTATTCAAAGGGACTTAGATAGTATTCAGTTGTGGGCTGGCAGATGAAAGTCAATGTGGACAATTGCAAGGTATTACATGCAGGTAACAAAAATGTCCACTATAATTACACTATGGGAGGAATAGAACTAGATGAAGTAACACATGAGAAAGACTGAACTGAACTTTCACCGAGGTATTTCATTTTCATACCTGGAAGAGTTCCTGTTGCTCAAACCAGCTGCATACCACACCTCAAATAGCTTAAAGGAGTGGCACTGCTTCAAAAAATATATGTAATCCTGGAATCCTGGGGAAAAAATTGAATAAATGACTTCCTACAAGAACATTTTCCAACGTAGCTTCCTTTTTGGATTAAAAACTCTGAATTGTTCAAAGTTGTCCCATTCTCTTCTCTGGCTATCAAAATGCATGAGATAGGATCAGTAGAAAAGAGCAAGTCCGATCTGAGGTTTTTCCATGCCACACATCTTCAGCAGTCAGAGGTATTCTTTCAGTTTGTAACGTTTCAGTGTGTTCTCCAGCTGCACCCTTGACCTGCTAATCTTTATATCAAACCACACTTAGGATTGCATGACAGCGGCTGACATGAAACTCTTTGTCACATGAAGCGGTAACGATAAAGCCGCACAGGAGAAGTGTCTGTTTACAATCCCTACCAGGAGCTTCTTTGATCTTGGGAGTGTTTTGTTTTCTATCCAACTGCATGAAAGTTTCACGCTGCCTGTTCCTTGTCACCTCTTGGATGGAACACATTAATAAGTTAAGGTTTTAAAATGAAATGGGGAAAAAAAAGTTTTTCCTGGTATCTCATAAATGGAGATCAATGGAAAGGTACGGTCATTTTTTGTGCATCCATCTTATTACTGCACTTGGTTCTATGGATGTAATGAGCCGACTTAACATTCAAGGGATCACAGACAGTTTTCTGAAAGCTTTACAGATAACCCTCTGCAGAGTCTGTGATGGAGCTTTGTCACGCTCATCCCTGTACTGTTTATTTTATTCAAAGGAGGAATTTTCCTGCAGCGTCGGAAATCTGAAGGAACTATAAAACATAATAATGGTCACTAAACCGCTGGTTCAGGCATAAATAAATAAATAAATACAGATCTATACTGATACATCTAGGTTTTACTTTTCCTTTATGGTTACAATTACAGTAAACCACTTTTTCCTTGAGTTTAAGGATGTTACTCATTGCACCTGAAGTCAACTTACTGAAGTAAATATGCCAGTTAAGATAAATGCTGCTGTATTTAATACCTACATTATTCACTACATCAGGAATGTTATGCAAGTTTACCCAAGAGCAGCTTACAAGTAGATAAATAATTATTGATCCGAAGGAGGCCGTTATATTAGTGTGTTAGTATGTTAAAAGAAAGCCAGTGGAACAGATATTTATTGGATTCGAACATAGGAAGGTGAGGGGTCTTTCTAACCAAAACTAGGCAGAGAGTTCCAGAGCAAAGGTGCAATTCAACTGAGGGCCTGGACATGCATAAAAATATAAGAAAGTTTACAAACGAGAGGAGGCCATATCCAGTCTATTTTTGAATGTTCCCAGATTTTCAGCTTCAGCCACATTGCTGGGGAGTTTGTTCAGATTGTGACAACTCTCTGTGTGAAGAAGTGTCTCCTGTTTTCCATCTTGAATGCCTTGAAGCCCAATTTCCATTTGTGTCTCCAGGTGCGTGTGTCCCTGCTGATCTGGAAAAGCTCCTCTGGTTTGATGTGGTCGATGCCTTTCATGATTTTGAAGACAGAAGTCCCCACGTAGTCTCCTCTGTTCCAGGGTGAAAAGGTTCAGTTCCTCAGTCTCTCAGTAGGACATCCCCTTCAGACCTGGAATAAGTCTGGTTGCTCTCCTCTGAACTGCCTCTAGAGCAGCGATATCTTTCTTGAAGTGTGGAGCCCAGAACTGTCCACAGTATCCAGATGAGCTCTAACTAGTGCATTGTACAGTCTGAACATCACTGCCCTTGTTCTACACTAGATATGTTTGTGCTAACAGAGACTGTGTATGTATGATTTTGAAGATCTTGTGAGTGAATTCTGCAAAAGACAACCCAACTGTAAATAAATACATAAATACCCCCAACTACATCTTCTGCATGATTTTCACATGTGTAGCGTTAAGTGTGGGTGTATTTTGATAAGAGCATTCAGAACCTTAGCTGAAGCTCTGATCTAAAGAAGACCTCTCCCCCAAAGTTATCAGATTTCCTGAGCTCATCGTCCCATGAACTGTTCTATATCAAAGTGGCAGTCTTGGGAGGATGGCACTGAGAATGGGCCAAATGGCTTGGAATCCCTGCTGTGAAATGTCTGGGGAATAGGGTATGGCGGTCATAAAACCCTTCGAAGCAGGCGAGAGCCGAAATCCCGACACAGAGCTACGAACCCAGGCCAACCGGCACTTCCAAAAGATGGTATGGATTGACATCAGTCATACATCGAGCCTCCTCCAATAGGACACTGGGGGCTGAAACCGAAATCCAATCTCACAAACTCAAGAACCAATCGTCTATTGATCTAGCTAGCACACGACATCTCTTTTGTTCTCTCTCACCTGAACCAGAAACTCGCTGCCACAGCTCAACTTTTTGCTCTGTTGCCAGAACCAGAACCGGAAACCAACTAAGTCTTTGCCGGCAACAGAAGAGTTTAACTGGGAGAAGGAGATTGAGCCGTACGAAGAATTCTTTTAAAGGACTTTGTTAAGTAAAGTACTTTAGAAACTGCGCACATCGGCCTGTACCCATCTGATCCGTGGAGTTTTACAGCTGGACAAGTCGACTGTAATACAGAAGTGTTCAGTCATTTAAATAGCTATTGAGTCTTAAGAAACTTGACCCTTGGAAACGAACAGGGCCCTGCTTTCCTCAAAGACTTTGTCTTCAAGGTACTACGGTGGAAAACCCTGCTTAAAAAGAAGACATCCTGTGCACAGCCTTGGAGCCTTCAAACCCGTGGAAAATCTGTTTGGAAAAGACTCTACTTTCGCGAAACTTCCAGGAGCATCGACTGAAGTGGAAGTTATTGGACAAAGCCGAACCGGACTGCCTTTGTTCCACACCACACGGACCTCGTGCCGTGTGTTTTTATCTGATCTCGAAGGCAGAGAGGCCTCTCTCTCAGATAAGTTCAACAGTTTGGAGTTTATCATTCATGACATTTGAGAAATCAATTAGAAATGTTATTCTGTGAGTCATAAACTTTAGAATGTGTGAAATCATTTAGTATTTTCTTAAATATAAATGAGTGTTGCATTAAACTGTTTTGTTTGACAATTTTAGAAATAAAATCTGTCAACGCCGAGAAATATCTTCTCATTCCCGTTTAACTGTTTAGTCTGAAATTGACACATGCTAATAGACACTAGATTATAGGTGGCCCTGCCTATCCTTAATCATTGAACAGTAATCAATTAGGGAGAATTGTGGTAACAAGAAATTATATAATCTTTCTCGGCACCCAAACGTAAATGAGACTGATATATGTAACGAGAAGTTATTTGACTTAAATACTAACCTGCATTAGTTATTTAATGTCCAACTAACAATACTAATGAGAGACTCACCTTCGTCTTACTAACCGGTATTGTAGTCAATGTGTTTGTAATTTTGTGTAACGTTTTGTGTGTTATCATATGTGATTCCATGTTCTTTGATTTGGTCAGGGAAGTGATTTGTCTTTGATTTGTTGATTTTGAGTGCATTTTAATTAGTTTTTCCCTTGTTGTATAACTAGTGTGGTGCTACATTTTATCTTTGTTTTTAATAAATTTGAGAATTTATATCTCTGGAATTGGTGTCTGCGTCCAATTATTGCAGGAATTCTACAAGATTCTAGGATTCTTGGTGATACTTAAATTCACTTTTACTGAAATTTACAAGTGTACCTCACACTACACATGGGACAAAATTACAATTTGTTTGAAATGTTATTGTAATCCCTGTGTCACCTTACTGATTGTGTGGATACATGACTGGACACAGGATACATGTTTGAAAGGAGTGCGTTATGTGAGATTTGGAAAATGACTGGGCTACTAACTTCCTGTTTTGTCGCATTGAATATCATCATGTTTTCTGTTATTTCATATAATGCCATGAAATAATAATAAATATCCAAAGTAAGTATACTATTAATAAATGATAAATAAATACATTACCCATAAAATAACAGAACTGGAAGTGTCATTTACGACAAAGGCGAGTTTTAACACAATTGTTGTTATGTTTTTCTGCAGCAGCTGTTTCACAGTCCTATTTTAACTTGGGGAAGGGATGTTTCCCAGCTGAGGACCTTTCTCCATCTGATGTCAATGTTTTATTATGTCCATATGTGTCATGATCATGAAAAGACAGTTGCCTTGTTTGCCCACGTGTTCACAATACACTGAGCTTCAGATGACAGAGAAAGATAGCTGTGAACAGAAGCCAGATTTCCAATAAAAGGTTGATTCCAGTACAAATGTAAAGCAGAAGAGGCAAAAATAGGATTAGCACCTTCCTGAAATCTGACAAATGTAAATATACAACACAACAAGATGGCACTGAGAAAATAATTTGCTTGGATACATTTTTGCATGTGCTATTCTTGGTCCTGAAAAAGAAGTGTTGAATTTGTTCTCCTTATAATAAGGGCATGTTTCCCAAAATTGTGTGTGAGGAAAGAAAATTAAGTGTTTTTTTTAGTGTATGTATTCATGTGTATAGTGAGATTTATTTGCTCTTTATATGTGTATTGTGAGATTTATTTGCTCTTTATATGTGTATTGTGAGATTTATTTGTAGCTTAGAGTGAGACCCAGATTCCAATTCCAATTCTGGCTCAATATAAAAGAAATATACGACAATGCAATTGGAGAAAAAAAAACCTCAAACATCAATAACAGCAGCAATTAATTGTTGACATGCAACATGCCATATTCACATATAACCTACATACACCGATCAGCCATAACATTATGACCACTGACAGGTGAAGTGAATAACACTGATAATCTCGTTATCATGGCACCTGTCAGTGGGTGGGATATATTAGGCAGCAAGTGAACATGTTGTCCTCAAAGTTGATGTGTTAGAAGCAGGAAAAATGGGCAAGTGTAAGGATCTGAGCAACTTTGACAAGGGCCAGATTGTGATGGCTAGACGACTGGGTCAGAGCATCTCCAAAACTGCAGCTCTTGTGGGGTGTTCCCAGTCTGCAGTGGTCAGTACCTATCAAAAGTGGTCCAAGGAAGGAAAAGCGGTGAAGCGGCGACAGGGTCATGGGCGGCCAAGGCTCATTGATGCACGTGGGGAGCGAAGGCTGGCCCGTGTGGTCCGATCCAACAGACGAGCTACTGTAGCTCAAATTGCTGAAAAAGTTCATGCTGGTTCTGATAGAAAGGTGTCAGAACACACAGTGCATCGCAGTTTGTTGCGTATGGGGCTGCGTAGCCGCAGACCAGTCAGGGTGCCCATGCTGACCCCTGTCCACTGCCGAAAGCGCCTACAATGGGCACTTGAGCATCAGAACTGGACCACAGAGAAATGGAGGAAGGTGGCCTGGTCTGATGAATCACGAGTTCAAGGTGTTGACTTGGCCTCCAAATTCCCCAGATCTCAATCCAATTGAGCATCTGTGGGATGTGCTGGACAAACAAGTCCGATCCATGGAGGCCCCACCTCCCAACTTACAGGACTTAAAGGATCTGCTGCTGTTTTGGGACCTACACAATATTAGGCAGGTGGTCATAATGTTATGTCTGATCGGTGTATAGGCACATCAAAATATACACAATTCTTAAATATTTTCCCAATAAAGGATTTAAACTTTTACCATTTTTTATAACACTTCTTCCAAGCCAGAGAACCACAGAGTCATCGACCTGGGATCAATAATTGAAAATGGAGAATCGGATGTGCATTATCCCTACACATTTGTGTGGATTTCCTTTTAACTGCTTTGTGATATATGTCTGATAATTTGAGCTGATTGATTGATTTCTTTGAATTATTTTACTGACCTGGTTGACAGATTTTGTTATATTCTTCACTCAAAGGTTAACATAACACGATACTATGTTAAGTAAGAATAATCTAATGTTGTGTCTTGTAAGTTTTATTTTGTTTTCCAATGCTGCATTCCAACAGGACAACAAACAGAAAACATTTTTAAGAAAACTTAAAACAAGCTTGGAACTCACATGTGTTTATTAAAAACAGCTTTCTGATTACGCCAGTAGTTTTGGACTCCCTCTGGTATGACTGCAATTTGTTATTTTCCCAAGGAAAGAAAACAAAGTCCCATGGTGAGCCAAGCTGCTGCCAGTGACACCTGGAGAGGGTGGTGGGAATTGTCCGACCAGCAACATACCAAATAGATGATTTATAAGACCTGGCGGGAATCCCAAGCACATCTAATTTCAAGTAAAGTATGCATTTAACATTGAGCATACCTTGTACTAGGCCACACGGCACTGTTTATAGTTTGCACAGTGTTTACAACATTATATCAAACTCATACATTTATTTTTGGGGAATGCAATTGTATTGTTCTGCAGGACTTGCGATACGTACATGAATACATACATAAATTATATGAGTGTGTGTATGACTCCCCTTACCTTTCCTCCCAGCAGAGATTCCGGTTCATCTAAGAGGTATGGATTGAGGTCATGTACAGGAGTTCACCACATACACAGTGGCTATAGGATGTATTCACTTCCCTTGGACTTTTTTTCATTTTGTTGTGTTACAACCTTAATTTTGATGCATTTTAATGGGATTTGTTTCCCTTTAATTTAAATAACATACTCCAAATGTGGAATGTGGGAATACATAAAAAAGTGCAGAAGAAATACATTAAAAATAAAAACCTGAAAAGTCGTAATTTTATACATTTTTAACCCTTTTGTTATGACACTCCTAAATATGCTCAACCAAATGCCTTCAGATTTCACACAATGAGTTGAATGGAGTCCCTCTGTGTGCAATAAAAGGTTCTCATGATTTTAGAATACACCTGTCTCCATAAGGGCCCACAGTTGCGTAGTGCATTAAAAGCAAAGATACTCCAGGATAAAGCTATGGAAAGACACAGATATGGGGAGGGGAATACAAAGATTTCAAAGGCATTGAATAGCCCTTGGAGCACAGTCAAGTCGATCATTAAGAAGTGGAAGGTATATGACACCACCCAAAATCTGCTTAGAGCAAACTCTCCTCCCAAACTGAGCTGCCAGGTAAGAAGGGCATTGGTCAGAGAAGCTAATAGCAGCTCTGAAAGACCTACAGCATCCCATGGCTGCACTTTGGGTGCCCTGAAACAAACACATGAATGTGTAAATTGATAATGTTACTTAAAACAAGGAAGCATGCCAAGCCAGTAATGTTCTTCAAGCACAACAAATAAATGTAGACTTTGATATTTTTCATTTACAGTACTTTTGCACTATCTAGTAGTCGTTTTTCTATATTTCTCAGAAATGTACACAAGCACTACCAGATCTAATATGTTACAATGATCAGCTGCTCTGATACAACTGATAAGAACTTTTGACTAAAGTTCTGTGCCTGCAAAAATAATAATGAAAAAAAGTTACTTGCTTTTTTTCACCTACTCCCTGTTTAGAAAAACTAAAACAGGCTTTTAAGCTTAATTTTAAAGTGTTCCAGAAGGTACCAGAGGGAAAACCTAATTATATTGTATTGTAAAGGTATCTTGTGGTAATTAAACAAAAACATCAGTTTCGCCAAGATTTTAAGACCAGTTAACAAAAAAAGTTTATGGGCAACTTTAAAAACCTGCCCTGTCACAAAATATCCAGGGGATTAAGGGGTCACATGGTAACTTGACATTAGTGATCTTGTAAATACATTAAATATATCTGAGGTCCTTTGCTGATGTATTTTATTTTGCTTCCTGCCCTTACTTAAAAAAAGTATACTCCTACTATTAGGGATCAGTTTCTCATTATTTGTAATGGCAAGTATCTCTCAGGCAGGTTTGTTCATTAGAGTATCCAAAAGACATGGTGAAGCAATGTTTTGTCCATAGCCAAGAAGAAAAATAGCAGAAGGTAAACAGATATAAGCATGCACTGATCAGTAAACCCTAAAATAGAACATTCATGACATTCTGGAGAATTGAAGCCAGACATAAACTTGGAAAATTATGCAATCTGGCTCAAGCTTAAATGGTTTAGACTACAAGTAAAAAAAAAAAAAAAAAACACAAGAAACCAAACACAAAATGACAATCTGAGTATTTAAGTCTCACTCTCATCACAAAAATGTTAAACTGAAGACAAACAACGTGAGTGCTTTTGAGCCAGACTCTCACACACTAGGAGCTGGCTTTGTTTCTTTTTCCAGACTAGTCAACTCTGTCTGTGTGCAATAAATCTGATGTATAACCCTTGTATGATGTCATCTCCTGATGTCTGAAGTTTATTTTCCAACCTGAAAAAACATTCCAAATGACAACCATATATGGGGATTGCATTTACATTTAAATATTAAATGGATTTTAGACTGGGCAAAGGGCTTACTAGTATGAATACTTGGGGGATTTTTAGAAAACAACTAGGTGGGTTCAGACACATCCATGTAGTATAAATATTGGAATAGCAGTCATTTGCAAGGCTAATTCCAAGACCCTGAATTTCAAAGTTTTGCTCCTATGGCCTACATATATTTGCTTTTAAAGGTTAACTATTTCCAAACAGATGTAATAAAACATCTATGGAGTTGCATAAAAGGCATTGGCAAAACATTTTAGAAGACAAAAAGGGCTGTGTGCAAAATAAATGACTTACTCCTTGCTAAATGTTCCTTCAACATCTCAGAAAATATCATCACGGCATGCAGCTCGGTTCAAGCAAACCCAGATCAATTGCTGTGCTTCATGTTTTTTCATAGATCACATAATCTTTGACTGTATGTGTGTCCCGGTAAGTGTCAAGTCAGGATTTTCTTAGAATTCAGCCTTTTCTTGAAATTCTTGAAGGGATCCAATTCATAGAAAATAACTGAGGAATAAAAATGACATGGTTATCAAAAATATGCCACAATTTAAAGCACATTTCTGTGAAAACAAGTTGCTGGGAAGTAAATCATTTTCCCGAAGTTTTCCACAGTAAATGTGCACGTGTGGCATGTTTTAGATTTTTAATCCTCAGTTTTCCATGGTTTGTCCTCCTGTTTACTGTATCTCTCCATACATTACCATGGTTTTAATTAGCTTAGGATCACCTTTTCAGTAGTGAAGAAAATCCACCTTTCACCCACCTTACCTGTTCAAAGTAAAAACACTTTATTTTATCCCTGTAATTCATATTCATATGTGTAATAAATAGATTAAATAGAAGAGAGGTGTCTTTTGACATAAATTGCAATACTTTCAACTTGATTCAATCCATCCTAGAAACCCAGCCCAATTTGAGAGACATTTTCGATGCTATGAGATGCTATTAAAAGACTTGTAATGATCACATTATGATTGGGTTGTACTCTGCCTCTCCTTGACACAGCACAGGAATGCTCTTTTCTTTAAGAACACATTGATTTAAAGAGATCTTGCCATGGCAGTCCCACATATCACATTTGTGTAGGGGTATTGAAATCAATTGCCTTCACTCAGCATACTCTTACTTTTAATTCCCGCCAAAGGATATATTCTATTTAAGCAGTTATAATTAATGGAGTAAGGAAAGAAAGCTGGCACTTGCACAAGGCCTTCAATGGATCCATCTTTGTCTTTTTGGCTTTGTGTTGTACTTGCAAACAGAAACTTCAGAATTCAGCATAGGCAGATTGGAAATATGATTAACCCAGTCAACTTGCTTCCCATTATGCTGTGTAATATATCATTATTATTTTATTTCTTTGAAAAATCAGCTTTTACTGTGAAGGTAACTTTATATATACAGTGGCTCTCAAAAGTATTCACCCACCGCCCCTTGGACTTTCATTGTGTTACAACCTGAAATCAGAATGGCTTTATTCAGGAGTTTTTGCCACTGATCAACACAGAAAATGTCCATAATATCAAAGTGAAAAATATAATCTGCAAATTGTTCTAAATTAATTACTTTACAGAAAATTAGTGAATGCAAATATAATCACTCCCTTCAGTCATTATTTAGTAGAGACACCTTTTGCAGCAATTACAGCCACGAGTCTGTGTGGATAAGTTGCTACCAGCTTCACACATCTGGACACCACAATTTTTACCCATTCTTCTCTGCAAAATTGCTCAAGCTCCATCAAGTTGGATGGGGTGAACAGCAATTTTCAACTTTTTCCACATACTCTAAATTGGATTGAGGTCCAAGCTTTGACTTGGCCACTCCAGGACATTGACCAATGTGTAGTGTAGGTAATGTGTAAAGGCATTATACTTCTTGAAATTGTACTAGTATCTGCATCCTACTGTAAAGGCCTGGTTTCAGAGACTGGAATGCTTGTGTAAGATATGGAAGAAATTAAAGGCAATCCTGGAATCTGCTTTTACACATGCACAGAAATAGTTTAATGTTCTAGGTAGACTGTCTCGAATACTTTAAGACGCTTTGAATACCTGCTCAGATCATGTTAAGGCAAGTAACAGTCTGTATCTATGTATCTATGTTGCCATAAATATGGGCTTTCTTGACATCAGGCCAATCCTCCTGAAAATGACTAAAGGGTAGAAATGGATCTTAGACAGAGACAGAAAAAGGACCCAAATAAGCTGGCACAGAAATGGTGTTGTGGTACTGTAAACTAAACCATGTCCATGATTCATCTGGGCGTTCTCAAGCTGGAGGCTCTTGGATTCATAATCATTTTTAAGATAGATAGATATAGAGATTTAATTTAATTGATACCAGTAGACAATTTGGAAGAGAGAAGGAATATTCAATTTTATTAGTCATGGCCAGATTTATATATATATATATATATATGTATAGAGCTCTGGAAAAAATTAAGAGACCACTTAACATTAATATCTGAACTTGGAGTGGTCTCTTAATTTTTTCCAGTGCTGTATACACACACACAAACAAGTGTTAGTCCCCTGCTGCATGAAGGCCTTCCCCATTTATTCTGACCGAGGGCCGGATTAAATCAAAACTTTGACCCACCCGCTAATAGGAAACTACAATCCTGTACATCATAGCAGTTACATTTCTGATTAGAAGAAAGGGTCATCTTACTAAAAATGAAGCTGTAACTGAGTACAGTTCTGTAGTTTTCTATTAGCGGGTGGGTCAAAGTTTTGATTTAATCCGTCCCCTAGTGTATTTTTTCCGGTTACATGAGCAAAGTTTCTGATTTCATCTCTTTCTCACACACACTTCAGTAGGCAGACTCCCGCCTGCCCTGGGGAAAGTATAAGTGAGAGCAGTCTAAGGTATCCCTTTCCAAGGAGATTATTATGAAATCAAATACATACATCTAACCTAGTCTGTTGTGCAGTTGGATCTGTGTATATGGTTTAATAAGGTGTTGGGATGGATATGCTTACCCAGAGGAGTCAGTCAGGAAATGCCTTTGTGGGTAAGCCTTTGATCTGAACCATTGTCCTCTGTGCAACAGGATGGGGGGGACACCTTTGATTATATTTGTTTTGTCTGGGTATACATATATTTAAAACACATTAAAATAAGGATTGTTTCCTCTTATCTATGCACCATACTCCACACAGGGGGAACAAGTTTTTATTGTGCAATTTATATTACAAATACAAAACTGAAATATCATAATTAGATAAGTCTCCACACCCCTGAGTTTATACTTTGTAGAAGCAGCTATTGGGAACCCGCTGGTAGGCTGTTGGGATAGGTCTCTACCAACTTTGCACACCTACGTTTTCCAATATTTGACCATTCTTCTTTACAAAACTGTCCAAGCTCTGTCAAGGACCTTTGGGAGGGCTGATGGACAGTAATCTTAGTCATGCAACAGATTTTCGATTTAGGTTGGGCCACTCGAGGACATTTACCTTTTTATTCCTTAGCCACTCCAGTGTGGCTTTGGCTGTGTGCTTTGGGTCATTGTCATGTGGAAATGTTATCTTCCATCACAGTTTAATTTTCGTTGCAGAGAGCAGCAGGTTTTCCTCAAGGACATTTCTGTAATTTACTCCATTCTTTTTGTCTTCTGTACCAGTCTCTGATGATGAGAAACCGACCCATAACATGATCCTGCCACCACCATGACTCACAGCAGGGATGGTGTTCTTTGGATGATGTGCTGTGTTGGGGGCACAAAATATAACGCTTTTACATTTAGGCCAAACAGTATTTTATTTCCTTCAGACCACAAAACGTAAAAAGGTAATTAAAAATGATCATCTTTTAACAACACACAATAATGTAACATGCAAAATAAATAGAAAACGCTTATATGAGAAATGTAACATACTACTGATTTTTGTATATTATAAAAAAGTAATTCAGATTTATTATATACATATTTTTTAAAATAAAGGCTTTTAAGGTTTTGCCCATTTGTAACAGTAAACACATCTGCAACACTGTGGAATAATTATTTATCATGATGACTGTATTGTGTACAACAGTGGGGATTTCCTTATACAGCCAGCAAAAAAATAACAATGTCAACAGATGCTTCCTGCAGGTTGGACTCTTTGTGTATCTATTCCTAGGCTGGTTACAGAATGTTTAATTTATGTTAATGTTACTTTAAACCACTTAGAAAGATGTGGAGGAAAATTAACAAAGAAGAAAGCATACAGAGATTCTGTAGATTTTACGGCTTGGCTTCATATTGTAGCTGGAGTTTATAAAAACAGATCCCGCAGTTTAGTAAATAAAATGTTTCATGAATGTAAAATACACAACACATTTCAGCCTCTCAAAATATTATTTGAGGAATTAAATAAGTTCGACATGGAAAGATAACCTGGACACTATATATTGTAAATGCATTTTTAATATCTTAAAAAGACAGAGGTACCATATCAGAAAATATAAAATATGACTACATATCTGGGATAATGTGTGATGCACTGTGTGACCACCAGAGGGATGTTTGAATTATAAAAGACCTGAATGTTCAGATGCTGTACTGGATATAGCAGTTACAGAACATGCATGGATGAATAAATGTCTAACTACACAAACATATTTAGGCAAGTCAAACAATCGGGGGTGAGGGGGCACTTGCATTCCATGTAAAAAATAAAATACATTTCACTCACCAATGTAATGCATATGAACATTTCTGCTAAATGACTTTTCACTTGTTACAATACGAAGATCACCACGACCTGAGACAGAAAACCAAACCTGTAAATGAACTATTCATTTATATTGAAAAAAGAAAACTTAGCATCATAATTACATGATTGTTCTTCTGTATTATATCTCAATTTCCCAAATGTGTTTTAAGGTTAGTCTTAAAACTGTGTAATAGTGAAGGACTCCATGAAGCTCAGATGAAACATTTGCCCTGGGGTACATTAAGGGATTTTGAGACTTATTACCTGCAATGTATTAGGCAGTAATGATCACAACAATTGCGCAGTGTTGCATAGTGAGTTAAACACCAACATATGGTCATCCTGGATAAGAGAAAGAGAAGGAAACTAAGGACACTGACATGATATGAAAGTTCACATTCAACACACAGGCTAAATGACACAGGGTACAATTTTCACATGAAGTTAGTCAAAATTATTATAAAAGAGCTCCCCCACCTTACCAGTCTATTCATCAACATGAAATTAAACACTTCACCATAGCATGACTTTTTTAAAACAGAACAGCCAGGGGACTATACACCGCATAATGTTTACAGTGTGTCTAACTTTTTCTTAAAAAAAAAAAAAAAAACATTTAAAAGGTGTCAATCCAGATTAGCATTTAAAAAGAAAAATACTACGAATACCAGCATCTGATCAAAATCCAGAAAGCACATTATGTGGTGTAGCAGCCTGCAGCCAGTTTTTTTGTTAAGCATACTTTAACGTAATCTATAAAAGTCATCTTGTACTGCAGTTTCTTAAACATATGAATAAAGCACTTCCAAGAGCTTCCAAGAACACTTATTTTATATAGTACATTGTCCACTATAAGTGAAGTGCACATCCACTTAGACACACACAGATACAGCTGGACAAGCAATTGTGTACATCTTTATATCTATAAGCTATATAAATATGTCATCCTCATCAGACTATATTAATCCACTGCTGGATGAAATAATGCCAGTGTATTTCCACATTTTGATCTACAGCTTCTCTTTTCAATGTCACGCTTGCAAGGTTTATTATTTAATCTTTTCACCTTTCATGTGTATTTTGTCCAGGTCTCTTCTCATCTCTTGGGATCCATTCAATAGCTTCCTCTGTCCATCTTTGATCTGTTCTTCTTGCAGTGTGTCTGGCTCATTTGAACATTTTCACTCTTTTAATGATGTCAGATATTTGAGTTTGTTCTCACATTCCTTCAATCATTTTTCGCTTCTTTGCTTCTTTGGGTCGTCCGCACTTCCTGCTGGTCACTTCATTTTTGCATTAGTGACCAGGTTTCAGAGCCATAAGTGAGCACTGGTAGAATGCACTGATCAAATATTTGATCAATACACACACACAATTACTCAATTTCTGCATGTTGGAACTACATCCAAGAAACCCCACAAAAGAAAAGGAGCACAATAGGATAATTTAAAATGTGGCCTATTTAATTTGGTTGAGAGGCATACATTACAGTGCAAACAATTTTTTGGCAAATGTATGTTTTTTTACAATACAAACATCAAAAGATATTCTGTTAATTCATTGTTGTCATTTTAAAACAGTGTAGCTAAAGCAGTTTCAGTCTTGCAGAACAGTGCATTATCTTGGAAATGGCCACAAAACTGGTCTGGAGATGAGGGAGTGGGATAAGTAGGAGTGGATGAGAAAATGTCTTGCACTTCCTTCAAAGATGCATTTAATTGTAACCATGAGATTCAAATCAGACCAGCACTCAGTGTAAAAACATGTAACATGGAAAATAAAATAAACATGTTCTTCAGCTGCTGTACAGTCAGTGTGTGTGCTGTCATTTTCCATAATCGGGCATGCCAGACACAGAAATGCAGAAGAGATAAAAAAACAAAGAACTGAGTGTGGGTGAAACATGCATTTATTATTCTAGAATAGCCTTCAGGATGTTAGCTATGTGAAAGAGATTGTGGGTTTCTGTAGTGAAGGTCTCCCACAATGTCTGTGTATGTGTGTCCAACCAAGAGATCCAGCATTTGGTTCTATGTAACCACATGTAGCTTGCTTAATTTTGGCATGGATTTTTAAATGAAAATTTCACCATGGTCTTTAGATTTGACCTACTGATATACATTAAAGGCTTTTGTCTATGATTGCATTGTATTGCAAAAAAATGAAGCAAGCAAACTTTCAAAAGTATCTGAGCAGGGACACTTGGAAAGGGGGTGCCAAGGAAGAGGAGTTGTGAGGCCATAAACTGGAAGAAAGTTGACATTTGTTTTAAAATGCTAATTTTCTTACTATGCTTTCCTGTCAAGGAGGGTTATTTCAAACTGTTGCCTTAAAAGATGGCAATAAACTGTAAAATGATCAACATCTTTTCCAGCTCAGAATTACAGCAGATGGCTTCCATTAGTTGGCAATTAGGAGTCAGGAAGTGAAAGAATAAGGATCACGTTAAATAACATCACCACTTCTTAAATGTTACCACAAAACTCAGAGTGGCAGCCATAATGTCAATATGTTACCCTGAAATAAATATTAAACATTACGAAAATTGCTCTGAAAACCATGCAGTATGAATCAAGGAACGGCTGTGAAACAACGCAAAATTAAATACATCCACTTCCAGGCTCTTAAACAGATGTTTGGAAAAAGATCTACAGAAAAAGAAGAAATGGACAGACCTGAAAATGAGAGGTACTGTAATTTATTGCATATGACCTGCACGGTTGTTGTTAAAGACCATGGAGCTCAAAATAAAGTACTGTATGAAAAGTATTTAATGCACATGGCAGGCTTAAATAAAACTCTACTGACATTTACTTATTTATTAGCATTATTAGTAGCAGTAATCTTTTTACAATGCTTACAACTTAATGTCCCAGTTCTTGCTACGGTCTATAATTGATGAGTGTCTTGCTTTTCAAGAGTGTTGTACCATGCAGACAAGAATACTCCTCACAAGCTGCAGATTAATCGGGCCCTTATTAATCCAAAACCTGTACCCACCATCGGCAAATAATGCCTTGATGGCAGGTTTTCACTGCATAGAAGCCTATAGCCAAGCTATCATGTAATGTGTTGATTTTATAAGTTAAACCTATCTGGTGGTTTGAACCCAGTTACGGGAAATGTATTTGCATTGATCCATGTAGTCACTGGAAGCTGGTTATGGCACAGGATGAAGAAACTGAAGAGTTCAAAGCACCAAGCCTGTTCTGAGGTATGGCTGATGTCCTTCAGTGAAGGAAATATAGCCCATTACAGAGAGACTGTAATGCAGTCATGTTATTGGTGTAATAACAGCAAATACTGCTTTGGTAGGTCAGTAACAAACATTAAGGCAATGGAAAAAAATATATTTAAAAGCTATCCCCTACAGTGGTAAAGAATGGCATTTTCCTTTTTCTTAAACAGGAACAAAATATACCAAAAAAAAAAAAGAAATGCCTTCAACTCGCCAACATGGCAACTTGGCAGGAGAGCAGTCAGGCCACACATGAAAATGTTCCCAAATTGTGTCCATTTACATTACTAGAAAAAAATCAATCCAAGGTAAGAATTGGAAAAAAAAAAGAAAAAGGTTCAACACCAGATGTTAGTTAAGGAACAGTTGTCATTGGAACAAAAAAAAATACATCACGTAATCAGTAGACATATTCTGAATAAAAAAAGTATTAAAGTTTTCACATTATCTTCATATGTAACTAGGTAATACAAAGGGGAAAAATATATAAGCACCTTAAAAGGTTTAGTAAAAGCCAAAGTAACTCTAGTCATTTTATATGTAAAATGTCTCAAGAGTATTAAAAGAAAAGGTATCTCAAATGTGTTTTAAGATTAAAGGCACATAATGGATTTATATATGAAGCTTTGCATATCTTTAGAAACCCAATACTTTTAAGGTTGTACTTCGTAGCTACACTGATAATAAAGGAGAGGGGAGTAGCACCAATATTTGGCATCTCTAACCTGAGAAAGCTGTAAAACACAAAATGGCAGACAATAATCACCCTGTCATTTGAACTATCTGCTTCCCTTTCATACTTTTTGCAAACGTGAATCCCTACTTTTCTGACCAAGCACGTAAAGATCTTTTTATAAACGTAAGAGCATGTACATCAAACAACAATAAAGGGGTTTCCCACATGTTCTGGACCCAGTAGGCATTATAAATGCATCTGCCAGGAAGGAGATGGGTCATACCTGCACTTTTGTGATTGTGGAGTGTGAAAACAATGGGACATAAAATAATTAAAATTAAACAAAATGAGGCAATTGAACATTGATGGTTGGTGGCACAGCACAAGATCTGCTTTATGGAAATTCAGTATTGGGTTTTATACTGTCTTGTCATTGCTCACTGTTGGATTCAAGCAGACAGGACAGCATGCTCCTTTTAGCTTCACTGGCCTCTGACATTCTGTTGGAGGACAAGTCTCCACAAAACATGTGACCTGGGCATCCTGCAATGCAAACAGAACAACCAAAACATTAGCTTAGGCTAAACATTCACAGCTCTGCTAATGTTTAATACATTTAAGTAAGCTTAGCTCCCAATAAAGTCAGCAGTTAAATTACAAAAAGATGACAGCCAGTTACCACTTTCACCATCTTAGTTAATTGATCTATTCTGGTACAAGTGGAATATAACCAATTGGGAAGCATGCCTCAATATGCACGATTTGGCACAGTACAAAAGGCCCTTAACTGTACGTACTCTGCATTCACATGTGGTGCAAGAATCCTTTTTCCATTTTTCCATGCTGGACCGCTCTCTCCCTTTTTCGTCAGTGCAGTCAGTTTTACTCAGGCGAGTTTCAAGTTTTTTGATCTGGTGGAAGATCAAAGGCAAAGGCTGAAATCTGCTAACAAACTGCACCAAGAACCCTTCACTTTCACAGTCTAGGAAAACATCTCCATTCTTTTTTTTTTCCCCTCTCTCGACACCTTAAAAATGTAATATTCTACATACCAAAGCCAGAAATAAAGTCTGTAATCAATTGGACATTTAAAATCGAAAAAACAATTGCTACAATACAGGGATGTGAAACACGTATAATGCAAGGAACAGTCATCAATAATAATAATACAAAAAAATCTGTTAAACACTTACTCAGACATAACACCTACTAAATAAAAAGCAATAGGATCTCAATGACAGACATAAAGGACTAAGATTAACACCAGGCAACGAATCCTTCACATTTGATGGTAAAGGGATCTTGATGCATTTATTTTTATTAAATATCTCTAAATTGTTATAGAGCACACAAATGCTACAGAATCTTAAGATTAATAAGGAAACTGAGAAGTTAGAAAATATTTCTCAGGTGGAAAGGTTTACCAAATTTTATTCCATGTCTAAATACGGACAAAAGTAAAATCTTTGGAAGTTATTCTACAAATATAATGATACTGAAAATATTATAATACTGCCATCCTATGAATGCGGCAGCTAAACTTTGAACCTGAATGATTAACATTGATATATCTTGGGTCTTGTGGCAATGAAAATGCATTGCAGCCTTCCCCTCAAATACAAGTATGTTACACCCCATCAGTTCTAGGATGTGCTGTGTAAGGTCTGGCAACTGTGCTCAGCTCTTCAAGAATGTGGTTGATGTTTGTCACACGCTTTGTAAAAAAGCCCATTTATTTCATCCTACTTTCGGCTGTGCAGGTGTATGACAAGATGTACTAGCTCCCTGCTGAAGTGTTTCCAATTTTATGAAACATTGGCCAGACAACAGAGAGGAGGATGTTTGTGGTAAGATCAGTAAAACAAGCAAAATTAATCCCTGTGTTTGTTAATGCTGTCACACTAGCGGAAGAAAAATAAATGTTCATATACATATAAATTGGGGCTACAAGATTGAGGGCTGGAGAAAGGGGCTTCTTACTAGTTAGAGTGTTCGTACTTTTGGTTTTCTGCTCAAGGATTAGAGTAGATGATCATGTTGCCAGATGTATTATGAGTGAGAAGATGCAATGTTTTAGGTACTCTCTTAATCCTCTCAAAGATGACAACAGGAAAGTCAGCATGATGATGGAAATCTGCAACGGCTTTGGGCAACTTACCTGCTTTCGTAGACTAGTGATCGTCTTTTGCATATCTAAAACAAAATCCTGAAAGTCATTTATTGCAGGCATGGTGCTCTGCTGGATAGGCTTCATTTCAAGAGTGACATTGTTGTGCCTTAAATGGTCGTCCACAGGGCTGAAAATGTGAAACAAGAACTTGCTCAAAAAGATAGGCGAGACACCTTTATGCCTCTCAATGCAAGTTACAAACCTCCCTTAAATCACAATCAGGCCCAAAAATGAACATACCAACTTTTCAGTGATCCAATATCTAATGAATATAAGACGTCTGGGCTCTTGTGTATGTCTGTTTGAGGCTCTGATTGGTTTAGAATGCCTTAGCTGCCTTACAACTTCTATTCAGCGGTTTCTGTTTCTAATTATAATCCAATTAAAATGTACACTTAAAACACTTAAATACAATGCAATTTAAAAATGTAATTAACATATTTAAAAGTGATAATGCTTTACATCTGTACTTCAAACGGTTACAGTTTACAGGAAGGTCCATGTAAAATAAAGTAAAAGAAAGGTAGAACCATTTAAATGAATGATATATATTATTAGAATGAATAGCAGCCCTGCTTAAATTTTACTGATGTACACTCACCTAAAGGATTATTAGGAACACCATACTAATACTGTGTTTGACCCCCTTTAGCCTTCAGAACTGCCTTAATTCTACGTGGCATTGATTCAACAAGGTGCTGAAAGCATTCTTTAGAAATGTTGGCCCATATTGATAGGATAGCATCTTGCAGTTGATGGAGATTTGTGGGATGCACATCCAGGGCACGAAGCTCCCACTCCACCACATCCCAAAGATGCTCTATTGGGTTGAGATCTGGTGACTGTGGGGGCCAGTTTAGTACAGTGAACTCATTGTCATGTTCAAGAAACCAATTTGAAATGATTCGACCTTTGTGACATGGTGCATTATCCTGCTGGAAGTAGCCATCAGAGGATGGGTACATGGTGGTCATAAAGGGATGGACATGGTCAGAAACAAGGCTCAGGTAGGCCGTGGCATTTAAACGATGCCCAATTGGCACTAAGGGGCCTAAAGTGTGCCAAGAAAACATCCCCCACACCATCTTTTTCCTATTTGTAGTGGAGATGAATGGTACCCGGTGGGGTCTTCTGCTGTTGTAGCCCATCCGCCTCAAGGTTGTACGTGTTGTGGCTTCACAAATGCTTTGCTGCATACCTCGGTTGTAACGAGTGGTTATTTCAGTCAAAGTTGCTCTTCTATCAGCTTGAATCAGTCGGCCCATTCTCCTCTGACCTCTAGCATCAACAAGGCATTTTCGCCCACAGGACTGCCGCATACTGGATGTTTTTCCCTTTTCACACCATTCTTTGTAAACCCTAGAAATGGTTGTGCGTGAAAATCCCAGTAACTGAGCAGATTGTGAAATACTCAGACCGGCCCGTCTGGCACCAACAACCATGCCACGCTCAAAATTGCTTAAATCACCTTTATTTCCCATTCAGACATTCAGTTTGGAGTTCAGGAGATTGTCTTGACCAGGACCACACCCCTAAATGCATTGAAGCAACTGCCATGTGATTGGTTGGTTAGATAATTGCATTAATGAGAAATTGAACAGGTGTTCCTAATAATCCTTTAGGTGAGTGTATACCAGATATAATATGCAGATCTCAATAAAATAACCAGGAAAACTGAACACTGGTGTAACAAAGGACTGGTGTAAGTTCAAAATCACATCACTGATCTGTCTTTCTGTCTTGTCCTTAACAGAATGAGTAAGTTCAAGCAATGTCAAGTTTTTTCATAATATAATTGCAATTTATGTATTGGAAATTGCACTGTGTGAAAGGAATAAGATAGTTTACCAAAAAGACTCAAAATGGTAAATTGCACACCTCTTTTGCTTGCCACTTCGGGAAAGACTGTCCTCTCCATAGCTGAAGTCCACAGATCGTTTACCTCGGAAATGGAAAGAAAGGGCATTAAACTGCCCCTTGGTTCTGCAATCTGTGTGCAAAAACAAAACAAATATAACATAAAATGCTTTTAATCTAAGACATCTTCATTCTGCCTGATGTTAACCACCAGTCATGATCTTACAGTTTTTTAAATGCTGGTAAACCACTTTACCCTCAACAGTCTAAATTCAATATCCTACAAATAGCAAACTAATGTATTGAAAGCCTAAGCTGATGAATACAAGTACGTGTGGCAGGGATTCACTGACTGCTTTAAATCTGTAAGAGATGTCAGTTTAAAACGGGATGTTCTCATCAAGTAGTCTGTTCTGGCAACTTCTTGTACTGTTCTAATGCTTGGAACTGAAAATGTCAATTTTAAATGTATGTGTAGTCTGTACTGTTTTTAAGGGTTTGTTTGTTTAAATGTTTGCAGGTTTTCATTCAAACACTCATTCAGTTCACTGATGATGCTTCTTTCATGTTCACAATGTAAGAAACCAAAAACATCATGAATGGAAATATTGGTCCTAAAAAGGATTCCACTTAGAAAATAATAATAAACCATTTTTTGCACATGTTTAAGATAATGAAGAATGACAGTTCTCCATCATTTGCATGAGCCCAGCCCTATACAAGAGAACATTGAATGCAAAGGCATTTGACCCAATCTGTTTAGGTATGTGAATGAAGAACACAATCTAGGTTCTTTTGAATGTGACATGCTATTGATTCTGTGCTAAATTTTGGCAAATAGGATAAGAGGTGATTGAAATGATGTAATTAACTACAATCAGAACAACTGTAATCAAATGCCATGCTGATACCAAATTCAATGGACTCCTAGTATCACAGTTATAAGTAAATATAATAATCTACTGGAATGCATCTTGAAATGTATACTGATGCGATTCTACATAGCCCAAGAAGGGACAAGAGAGAAATCTTGTGGGAACCATTTAGTATATCTTCAGCATTCATGTGCATGCAGAACAACGAAAAAGATCTCTCATCATCCCGCAAGATAATTAAACCATGCACAGGAGATACTAAATTGTTGTCATCAGATATGTACTTTTTCTCTCATGTCCCTTCATGTTGAATAATACAAAAAAAAAAAAAAAAGAAACTAAGAAAAAACACAAATTATTGGTTGCACCAACTATTGTACAGTATATCTTTCTTCATGTCATAATAACTATATACTTCTCAGTACTCACTGCCAAAGAATTAGCAGGGTATTAGAATAGCATGCAGAAATATTTATGCCTATGGTCCACGGTCTCAAAGAGTTGTTGAAATCAAAGCATGTGGTTGGCAATTAACCACCTGCCCAGCTGCTCCCAAACAATGCTTTGCTAGAAACCTATAGTTTCCACTAACAGATTTCAGCAGATGACAAGATGATCCAACCCTATTATTAAATTAATACTGGAAGCCAAAGAGAAAGGGAAAAAACTGAAGTACTTGGGGCCCCACATTGAGAAAAACAACAAAGAAAATCTATATGATTTTTTACATATCCTGTCATTAGACATTAGCCACCAGAATTATATTATATATACACTCAAAGATTCAAAATACTATTGAATTGACAAGCTTTCCAAACATTATAATAATGGTCAGATTAACTAAATCAATCTGAGCTCCCTCTCCCCTATCCCTCAGTGATCAATTATGTAAGTGCGATTAGGTTTACAACTTTCAGTCCTTTCAGTCAACAAACAGGCAGAATGAACACTGAAGAACAAGGCATTTTGATTGATTCATATAGGCAAAATAATGAGCATAGATTTGTTTCAAAAAATGGGTGACATTATAAAAGAGCTGTTAACATCATTTGCATATAGCAACATACTTTGAGTAGCAAAATTAAGGCTGGAAACCCAACTGTGGCAGATATACAGGTGCAAAATTCTCACGTTATTGAGTCTATTGAGTCTTAATCCACCCCAAGAAGTTGCTTAAAAATGTAATTAGTGATTTAATGGAGTAAAACAGATGTTCAGGTTGTGAAGTTAAATTATTTGGTCCGAATAATTAGTAAAAAATCTAGACATTTTTACCAAGAACCCCTTAAGATGAATGTACTTTTCCGGTTTCAGGACAAAAAGGCAAAGCTTCCCTACAGCTAAAAAAATGCAATAACACTTGTCAAGGGAGTTACATTTACTAGAAGTTACAGAACATATTTAATGAATAGTGCACTGTATCCAACTTTGTTCTGTGCAAATTCAGACCTGTTTTCATAGCATATTTACAGTACAAAACAGAATTAAAGACACTGTTCTTTAGTTGCAGACTTAGATTTCTTTAAGTCAGCTTCATTTAACATTTTAATTCAGGGTCCTCTCTTTTAATTTAGCTATCACTTTTTGTGACCCAGAGAGAAGTTAGTGCTTGGAATTAGAAATGCCACCAAATGCATTACAATTAAAATACCTCATAATTGTAGTTTGACACAAAAGCCTTCCTTTTTCCTAATACAAACTTGCTATTAAATATTTTGAGTTTAACCTGTAACTGGCTGATGATATCTAGGTAATTGACTCCTAAACACTCTAATCCTTCAAAAATAGGATTACAAAATGGGGAGAAACATACATGATCAATATGGAAACATTTACAAAATTGAAATATTAATATCATCCAATACCAGACGATGGTGAAAACAAAATTGTAAGTCTTCCTTTTTGATAAATAGGGCTGCCAACTCTCAATGTTTTCTCTGCTTTCCATAAAGCTGTGATTAGTATAGTTATGTTAATTTATCATTGAAATCACAGAGCTTGAAAGACAAATCATACCTTTCTTACCACTTGCTTTCCAATAAGTACATTATTAACATTGAAAGCAACTGCTAATAAATGCATTCATTAATACATCTTGAGAAATGACCATGGATAAAAAAATGCTACTTACAGCTTTGAAAGCAGGTAAGGCCAGAAAAAATATATATATATATTTGAAGTAGTCAGCCTTATCAAAGAGGTTTTTGATTCCCTTACATAGCTCAAGTTATGCCTGCTTTTGTGGTGAAGTGTCACACATTACCTATGAACTCAAATGAACCACACCTTTGGAGCATGTCTTTTTTCTCATCTTTAGTAGAAGACATTCAGCACATAACTTGCCAATATCCACATTTCCTATGTAACAATATCGATACAGATTAAACCACTTTACATTGATAAGATAGACCACTCAAATGGTTGTCCACGAGTGTAGGTCAATACTCTTTCAGAATGGTACTGTATCAAGACTCCTTGCCTGAAAAGTCAAAGCTGGAAAAAGCCATGAAAGATTCTTTAATCCCTTCGCTGAACCCTGACTTGAACCCGACTAAATCCTGCAGATTTAAGTTTCTCCTCAATAGCTTTTCAACAGAAACAGAGTCTGTTTTATTCAGCCACTAAATGGATAATTGTCTGTAATCATCCAAGATCACAAAGAGCTCACATTTTTACCCCCAAATTCTATGGCAACAACTTCACTATATATGTCTCAGCTGGACAAAAATTAAACAAAAATAGATGAAAGGGTTCTTCTAATACCACAGTGTTCCAGTTCGTGTAAATCAGAAACTCCCTTTACAGTCTACATAAAAAAAAAATGCTACAGTTGAAGCATGGAAGGTAAATAAGAATTTCACAAAAGGCATTGGAAATACATTTCTGTATCAACACTGTTCCTACTGACATATGTGCATACACACACTATTTAAATATTTATATTTATTTATATGTATAAAATAATGTGTCAATGTCCAATGTAATACTCTGAAATCAGTAACCTAATCAAATTACTTTTAGATTACTTTTGGGATATTTTATAAAAAATGGGGGGGATGGGACAAAAATAAACAAACATAAGTTGAGTTCAATAACATTGGTTAAACTATGTGTACATGTTGTCTATGTTTAATGTACCATCATTTTTAATTTGGAAGAATTACTGTAGGAGGGTGGCGGGGGTGCCATAATAAAGTCTTGAATTAATCAGCTTATGGCTGCCACATAGTTTTTAGACATTAACTCTCCATCCCCAGGCATACAGAAAACACAGTTAACTGCTTCCATTCTCTAACAATGTATTTACTGCAGGTGAGTGTTTTATTGCATAATGTATCTATGTCCTTCTAAAACAAAGGTAGAAATAAAGTAAGCCTAAAGATAATTGTTTTCAGGGAAATCTTTGAACAAAATCTGAAATATAATCCAGCTGTAGGCTACATAAAACCCATTTCCTGCTAAATTCCTGCCCCCTGGCATATTCCTGCCACCCCACAATGAAGAATTAATGCACAAAATCCTGACTTAACAATAGCAGACTTATTCATTTGATTGGGAATTAACGTGTCACCATGCAACCAGTTTGGCACAAAAGGGAAAAATGGAAATAATTTTCCTGACACTTAAGTTCTGATTCAAATGCAAATGAATTATACTTATAATATTACAAATGCAATAAAAGCCTGGGCCTCTTTTGCTGCCATAAAGCTGATCCTTCTTCCTCCAAACCACTGTTTGATGATGATATCACCATAAGTATTTGAATTCCCTCCCCCTCCCTCACACATGGGTTTTTCAACTTGCTGTTGTTAAAATTATTTACTAAATGTTTAAGGATTCTTATTTTGTATTTGTTCTGTGACAGCAATATGCATCTGTAAAAAGGTGTATTTCCATGAAAGACATATTGCACTTCTTTAATTACACCCAAGGAAAATGTCCTGTCTTGACATGAAGCAAAGCATGTTTGTAGAAGTATGCATCACTTTTTATGGCAAGTCAAATTAAAATAATTTCAAGATACCTTGAAATGAATTCAAGATCTGTAAATACATTTTGGGTATCTTTAAATGTTTTCAAGATCTTCAAATGTACTTTGCAATTACCTGCAATTAATTTGAATATCTCTAATGCTAAAGTAACTTCCTGTATTTTGCCTGACATTATCACTGTTCATTTGGAAGGCAAGTCAGATTAACATATTAGAAATATATATATATATATATATATATATATATACACACACACACAAGAAATATCTTGAAATGATTTGCAGATATCTCAAAATGAATGGTAGATCTCATTTAACTATTTACAGATATCGCAAATACATTTAAAGAATTAATTTAAAGATCTCAAATTCATTTAAAAGTTATGTGACATTTAGAGATATTAAAATAAATTCCAGTCTATTTCTAAAATACATTAACTGAATAAGTAACAAGGAAAAGATGTCCACAAATCTACCGGAGGTTATTTTGAGATCTTGCAAAATGTATTTCAGATTTCTAAAAATAGACAGGAAGTTATTTTGAGATCTCAAAATATATTTCAGATATCTTGAAATTAATTTGAGATATCTGTAATTGCATTAAATGAGATCTCAATTTCAAAGATGAAATATCTGAAGATATCTGGAAAAGCTGATCAAGGTATCTCTATGTTACTTTGGCTTGCCATATGCTTTTAGTTTCCTACGCCATCATAATAACTAAAGTTGTTTGTTACGTTATTCTTTTATTTAAAAATGAACAATACAATAAATACATTTATTTATAAGTAAATAAAATAAATGTTCATGTAGATCAATGTCTTATTATTAATACACACACCTTCGCAGCAGTCTTGCCACATTCGTAGGTCCATTCTGGGGATGTCATCACAACTTGCATAACCGTGAGGGAACTGGGCCACAGTGAACACATCAGGCTGCACCCGTGTGATGTTGTCACTGTTGTCGCACAGCACTCTGGCGAGGGAGGTTTGCTTGATCTGTGTCAGCTGGCCTGGACTGAAGACACCTGGGTTTTCATACCAGAACCTGTTGCCTCACAGGAAAGAGGAGGGGAGATGGGGCATTGAAATCATTTAGGACAAACTGACAGTTATAGAAAGCAGACAAACAAGGTAGCTGCACACATGTTCAGATTTGCATTGGTTGCGAAGAAATATTGGAGGATATCTACAGGTTTATTTTAATTTTCTCAGTTAAAAAACAAATTGACAGTTATACGAGTTACAAATTTCAGTCAATTCTGTATTTGCATGGTACTAAAAAGTGTGGTATACAGTACTGACACCATTTATTTTAGAATTTAATTTTAATCTCCAGCCCGATCAGTACAATGAATGTCATAAAATCAGCAGCTAGAGAGCATACCTATCTCCATCTCTGAGGCGTTTAAACTGTGTTGCCAGCAAACACATCAATGTGGGTCCCAGTCTGCTTCCAGGGACCAGATCTTCAGCCATTAATGCTGGGAACAGGTCAATATTCAGTGGAGTGCCATACAACCTGGAAAGTGTTATCAGACAACCAGTTTACTACTCTATAATTCCTAAACAGACTAATTAAATCATACAGATACCCACTGTAGTTGTAGTCTGTTTTTCAAAGTACATATTCTATTCAGTAAATAAATTGTAATTTGAGGGTAATTTGTGCCAAAATAAATACATAAGCCTACATTAATAAATTAAAAAACAAAATAGATAAATATATATATTTCAATCTATTTCCTTTTTTATCCATTTATGCATATATTTCTATATTTCTTTCTTTTGTATTTTATTTATTTAAAATGTTTGGCACAAATTACCATCCATAACAAATACCCAGTCACTGACTTGAAAGACAAAATGTAAAACGAAACTAAAGTAAAAGATGTATATCAAATTTTTAGTTTAATAAAATAATATGTATAAACTGTTTTACGTTGTAAAATATAACGTGTCAATAATTGTGTACAACAAAACTTACAAAGAGTGACTACCCACAACAAATATTCACCTGGTGTATTGCACATTATGTTTACATGCTGGTTCATATGCAAGTTTTCCTCACGACATGCATTACTGGAATATTAGATAATGCAAACAGGTTTCCTTCACACTTACTGCGGAAAGTCTGAGCCTTCATTGAATAAATGGTCATATTCTGTACAGAATGAGCAAAGTCTGCTTGACGTGACCTCACCTCATGTAAACAAGCTGACAAAGTAACAAATTATTCGATAAAAAGGGTGAAATTAAAGTGTTGAAAAACTGAATACAACTGCCGTGTTTAACTGTAGGATTTAATAAAAGTCTGTTTTGGAATAGTAGGACATTAAGTCATATTAAGGACATATTCAATCTAAATCAAAAGAGAGTATGTGTGTAATTTGTAAGTGAATATGCAAATTGGCAATGAGTCTACAACAGCCAACACAACCATAAAACTATGTACATTAATTCAATTATTTTACACCTTCTATACGTTTCATATACAGTTTGGGGAAACTTGCTCTGGGATGTGGAAAGTGGTCAAAGAATCCAAACAGCCTTCACCAACACTGCATACCTCTGAAGTTTTTCCCTCACGTTCGGATCTTTGATCTCATTCTTCAGATCCTCAAAGGTATTTGCAGAGGAGAGGTTGCAGAAAACCCGGTAATCATTGTAGGGTGGGATGCCATGATCTCTTCCTCGTTGAATATTCATAGCAGCAAGATCCAGAGCCACGGTGTGGGCCATGGAGAAAAGTCTCTCAGTCAGCTCTGTATTGAGCAGCTGTGAAGGAACTCTCATCTTTCCAGCGACGGCAAAAAGCCCTCGCAAAAGGGGGTCGATTCCCCCTTCGTTAACAATCCTGAATGGAGAGAAGAAAGCTTTGTGAAGGGGGATGTGACCCTGAGGAATCGGTTGAAAGTCCTCATTGAGTCGATACAACACAGGGTTGATGAGCGTGTGGCCGAAACGGAAGGCGGCCGTGGCGAAGGCATTGAGGATTCCAGCATTGATGTTGGGGTCATAGCCTTTGTACTCTCCAACCATCTTCATTCCAACCTCTCCTAAGATCTTGGGCAACCAGTGACTGTAGGTGATGTGTTGCATCTGAGCTCCTATGATCTTGCGGGCTTCATGGTAGATGGTATCGCCATCCCAGTGTGGGTTGAGCCGCAGCAGCTCCGAGGCAATGCGATTGTGTTCTCTGAACCACACCGTGTGCATGGCAGTCAGGCCTAGCTGTTCATTGGCCCGGTGATCTCCAGCCAAAAAGCAGGGGATGGGGCTCTCATTCTCATCCCTCATGCACTCAGTGGGAGGACCAGTGGCAAAGGGTAGAAGAGGCTTGCCAGACCGTTGGACGATACCTTGGCGCAGTAGGCCTCTCTGGCTGGCCAGGTCCCTGATCTCCTCAGAGTCATGGTGCGAGCTTCCATAGATGTTGGAGGCATCAATGTAGGAGGTCAGCTGGTTGATCTGCTCCCGGGGGAAGACAGAATTCATGAGGAGGGAAGTCATGCCGCTGCCACACACTGGACTAGAGCGTACAAAAAACATACAGCGGGCACCATTCCTCAGAGTCCTGCGGTCATTAGGTGGAAATATGATGGGGAAACAGGGAGGGTCGTTGGTACAAACGGCACTACACAGCTGTCCATCAGAAAACCTGGACTGGCTCAGTGCTGCCACTGTAGAGTCAAGGTCGTGGTCCAAAAATTGTCCCCACTGCATGAGCATGTGTGTGTAGCGGTCGTCCGGGGTTATGGTTTCGGTCCCGATCATGGTGGTTGAGACCAAGCGGGGGAGGGGCAGGGAGAAGCTGTTGTGTTGCCTTTCAGTCGCCCCCCTGGGCAAATTGAAGCCGTTATCATAGACAGACTTCAGGAGGCGCTCGAAGGCTGTCAGGGAGGCACCCCACATGGGGTGCTGCAGGTTGTTGCAGGTGCCATCGTGACTGCGGTACTTATGGTGGTAACAGATGTCGGAGCAGTTGTTGAACCGCCTGTGAGCCGTGCAGCCAGACAGGTTGGCAATCATGTCCAGGAACCTTGGCGACACCAGATCATTGTAGCGAAAAGCTTCAAGACGGAAAATAAAAAGACAATTGTTTGAAACCTCATCGGGAGACGAGAAGTCAAGGAGTGCATGATATGTACCGATTCATCTACCAGCTTTTCTCACAGTGTACTTAATGAGAGTCAGGTATGCCATGCTTTTGCTTCTGTAAAACATTTGAAAAACTGGTTCCCTAAAATTGTAATACTAATTAAGTATTTACAGTTTTGCTTCTTATATTTTACCACAGTAGAAGAACTAAGGAAAGCAATCATGTCACTTTTAGGCAGCATCCATTTTAATAATCAACATTCAGTCCTACTGTGCTACGAAAGGCATTATAAGCTTACTGTTAGCAATCAGCTGACTGATTAAATACCCCAGTTATTCAGTGACTGCAAAAAGCCAAACATAATGATAGACGAAAATCCCAAGTAGGGCAAAGATAGTATAAACAGTTGACATTGTTTTGCTGACAGGCAGAAATCGCCTGTATTCTGTCACAGACCTGTGCAAACAATCACTTGCCTGTTGTCATAACCAGTGAAAACACTGGGCCTTCTCATCTGTAGAATTAAGCACCATGAAATCTTAAACTCTGATAGGAAATTATAACACATAAGACTCCTAAAACACATGTTTCACCAAAGAAAGTATTGCATTTCACATCTTTAAAATTAAGTTTCCCCACCCCACATTTAACCAATTGGTAATTTTCCATTCTTATGGGAGGGCATACAGAAGTCTGGCAGTATCAGCACTCCTTACTACAGTGTTTTTGCCAATGTTACTACTTACTAAGAAGTAACTGAATACCTTTTAACCAAATGATTCCTTTCCACTGAATCACTAATATAGAGGACTTAACCTTTGTAATTCAAATGTTTTGTGTAATGGGGATTTGTAGGTAGAAAACAATTAAACGTCACGGATTATATTGGTTTTCACTAAGCCCCATATCATTAGGTTCTCACCTGTTCCATTTGTGTCGACCATTAGCCCTTGGTTTACGTGCCGTTGAATGAGAAGCAATGTCTGTTCAAAGATCTCCCCTGCCCTGGCCTGCTCCACAGTGTATGGATCTCTCGGGTACCGGAACAAGGCCAAGAGGTCACTGGGAGTTCGGGGATTACTGAAGAGAAAAATAAAATTTAAACAAGGTTATGCTAATATCACACCTAGCTTACATTAAAAGTTTCAAATTTGGCAAGCGTCCAATTGATATGGAGCTATGGTGGGGAAGGCCAATTCTTAATCAAAACCTTTGACAATACAATTTTCTTGAAGGACCTTACAGAGTACATTCTGTAGGTGTACATCAGAGTGGTTTGTTCTACTTAAAGAAAATCTTCAGAACACCACAGCAGGCCAAAGACAGACACTGCCAGATTATAATCAACAAGTGTCTATGATACATCCTTCCTTAATGATAAAATAAGAGTCAAGAAACATGCATGTTTATTCCCTCAATGGTATCTTCCTCTAATTTAATCTTTTTAATTTCAACTTTTGGTTCCGTGCTACTTCTATTTACAAGCACACTTCAGCAACTTTAAATCACATTACTTTTCTACACTTTCCAAGCTATCCTGCCCCAAGTATAGTGGTGGGTTTTTCAAGAGCTATTATACAGATAGATATGTGTAAGTAAGAGGAGCCACTTTTAGACCAAACCATCCAATATACAAAAGGAAACTAATTATGTATAGGATTATTAATAATATATAACAATACATTTTTTGTTATTATTTACTTAATGCCATTTGTACACTAATTTTCATTAATTCATTTTAAGTATAATGTTTCAGTATAATGTATTATTTAAATTATCCTTTTCAGTTTCTTATACATCCAAAAGCAGTTTAATAATGGTATTTAATCAAGTTTGTATTAGCATTCAAAAGGGGTTATAAATATTTGTATTTTATTTATATGTAGTATAAATAGCTGTATTGGTGTATATTGCGTATACTACCGATTTATACTACAATAATATCTGAATGTTTCAAATGAAAGTAAAATTAGCTCTTTCAAATGTTAGTTACTGTAGCATGATAAACTGCATCATATCTAATTATTAATCTGTACCTGGTTAAAAATGGATCCCCACACTGCCTTATTAAAGTCTGCCTGGTGTGAAAAATTATCTCCCCGCTCTTCACATAATCACCGCCTTGTGTCACATAAAAGTTACATTCATTTTTATGTTTCTGTAATTACAGTAACTACTTTGTTATTCTACGAATTTGTGTCAGGAGTCAATTTAAACACAGTTATAGAACTTGAATTATTGAAAATTACCACTGATATTCATTAAAAAGAATGAAGGGCCAAGGGTAAAGTACAACAGAACAGCTGCACAGAACTGGTGCCACTCTTGAGGTCTTCTATTGAACTGATGTCCATTGCTGAGGTGGGACAGGTAACAGATCCAAAATATGTGTTCAAGTTTACAGAAGAGATCAAAATGTTAACTGCTTCTCAAACTGAATGATACCAGTTTATTTTCATGACCCATTGGCAGGTCCAGAAACAAGAATCAGGCCTGGGTGAGGACAATCAGAGAATGGATGATTGGAGGAGAAATGCGAGTCATTCACACACAACGAGCAGTTTTCTGTATTGGATTTATTACCCTTACTGTGTTAAATTAGGAATTTAGTGACCCGTGAGAATTGTTTTGGGGGAATGAAAGGGCAAACCTCCAAACCTGCTTCCAGACGGGAATTCTCAGACAATTTTATTAAAGATAAATCCAGTTTAATTGATCTTTAAGGATCTACTCAGCGAGAGAAATCCCATCATGAGACGCAGATGTAGGCAGCTTAGTGGTGTTGGGAGATTGCAGGATGGCCCTGAAGTCCATCTGGAAGTCCTAATGCCAAGACTATTGCCTTCCAAGGCAATCCAGCATCTCTGACAGTAGCTAGCTTTTTTAATTTTTTATGGAAGTCAGTCTGTCATATCAGTAGATGAACTGTAGTGGTTTGTGGTGATGACTGTTCCTGCTTTCTAGAGCCATAGTGGATATTCTGGATATTTATGTAAAACACCCATGACCTTTGCTGTTGATTTCCTTGCAGTTTCATAGTTGTAACATCATATACTCCCAGAAAAGATGAAAAGCAATTACTTCTAGATAATGCATTACATGTAATGTTTAACAAACATATGGGATAGATAAAACATGCACAGATTTATACATACATATGTGCCTGAGATTATATATATATATATTTTATATATAAATATATAAAACACACACACACACAGTATATATATAAATTATATATAATTATTTATATTAGTCTCAGTCACATCATGAATACCTAAAGAGATTACAAAGTTCAAAAACATAGCTGCAGCCTAGGGGTAACTGTGAGAAACCAATTAGGGGAAATCAACAGAAAATATCAAAGGGATACACAGCAGTAGTAATTATTCCAGCAAAAGCATAAAATGTAATAATCATGACAAAAATTAAATAAAACTCAAAGCCTCATTATTTCCACGGAAGATTGAACACAAATGTTTAGTTAAATACACCCAAGCATACAAAAACCAGGACACATGCTATGATTATGACACTGCTACTAGTCAATCTTAGGGACTTTCCAAAAATAATGACAATAATAATATTACTACTACTACATCTTAAATAAAATAATAAAAAAAACTGAAAAATCTAATAATTCATGCTTGTATAATACTACGATTATTCTAAACCCTATGGAAAACAAAATAGGCGAAGAAAAAAAATGCAAGCCAAAAACAAAGAAAATTATGCATTAGTGAGCTGAAGAATTAATTTCAGCTTCATACATTGTGACTGTACTATCATTTCTGCCAAATTGGCGATATCTAAAAACAGAATTTCAAAAGCAAATAAATATTTGAAAGAAGCTCAAGATATTTCTTAATACAAACCTTATTTTCAAAAGCAAAACATTTTAAATATACAGGACTCTACAGTGCGAGCGTAGTAAAACTTGCAAGTAAAACTAATATAGTATTTCACATTCGCAAAACTTGGGCGCACAGTGCGAATACAATTTTTGAACTCTAAGGAAATACTACATTGACATGATTATGATAACGATATTTTACACTAATCGTTATTACGGTAGCAAATGTGTAGTTCGGTTATGGATTGTCACAATTAACTGAGAAGTCAATGAAAACTACAAGTCCTGTGAATGACATTTATGACCCAGTGTTGCAGCGGTTCATTTGGCACGATATCCAATCACCTACTAGCTGGTGTTAGTGTGCCTCTTCATTAAAACACACTTACAGATACAACAGTACTCAGCGACAGCGGGGCTGCAACAACTTCGCGGTAACGTCGATTATTAAAATCTACTAAAATCTTAAAATGTAATGAATTGTCGATTAGCACATAACATAACGTGCAAAGCTGAACTCACAGAGCACTGAAGAGAGATGCACTGGAGCCGATGAAAAGGATGGAGACGAGACGCTCAGCTGGGGCAGGCCGCTGCCTCTGTATCCGAAAAGCTGTCCATCAAGGATATTGAATATTGGATCCGTTTAAATTGCACAAAGTACTCAGTCTGTCCCGTTACTTGAACTCATGTGCGTCTTGCAAGCTGCGCCGGTTTCTTTACCTCCTCAACTACATTATTATACATTTTATTTATAATGCGCTCTTATTATAACCCTGCGCTACACTCAAGCAACAGTCAAAACAGACAGTACACAGATGACAGACAACAAAATAAGCAAGAAAACAGGCAGCTATGTTAGCCAATAAAGGAGAGCAAGCAATAAAAAGTCTGAAAAGATTTTAAAACTTGTAACTAACCGAGATATTTTTATTTTCCAAAAAGTGATTAAGAAATTTCTTTAAAATGTGTAGGACGCTCCTCAGAGCCTCTGGAAGTGTGTTGCACAGCCGTGGCACATTATACTATATGATCAAACTAGTGCCATCATTTATGATTTATCTTTTTTTTGTTTTTTGTTTTTTTGTTTAGTGTGCCCCTAAATTGTGGACTGTGCCCCTACATTTTTCAATCTAGGGGCACAGTAAGCATAGAGCCCAGATATATCACTCCATTACAATTTAGCAGATGTTGACCAATAGGAAGAAAAAACTTACTTCCCTTAAATGAATTCAAATTAACAAGATGGATTTTTAAAGATAGATTTAAAGTGAGGAGGCTCTTATTGTAAATGGTTTGTCATTTAATAGCAGAAGGAATATGTATCCTACCTGTCGAAAAGATGTCTCCGAGTTGAGTCGATTGCACTGTCCACACTCTGTATGGCCTCCCTAATCGAGGTGGCGACAAAGGGGTCTCCATTTCTACTTATCTGAGGGACTTGTTAAAAACACAATATATTATGTTTGAAGAGTGCTTACAGATTGCTGGCATTTTCATAAAACAACTTTTTTTTTTTTTGGTAAAGCAACCTGGTAAAGCAATGCTGTTTAGGGATTTATTATTGCTTAAAATGATCATCCCAAAAAAGCCCACACTACTCCTTTAGCAAAGATTTTACTTTAATTTTCAAATAACTCTAGCAAATATGAATGAAAAAGAATGTACATTTCCTGTTGTTTGTTAGCAGTTTACAATTTAAGAATTCAGTGCGTTACATAGGCCTAGTGAGAGATTCTTGAGAGGAAGGACCGACGCAAGAAGGGAAAAGAACAACTTTTACAAAATGCAAGTATAACATTGCTTATTATCGAAAATGTATTGTTTTGTTAGAAGAAGAATGAAGTGTAGAAGCAGTATGAAAGATAGACCATTTAAATTACAGAAAGGTTTCTTTTAAGTCAATGGAGCAGGCTTACCCTGAACTGTCAGCACCATACTGGCTGAGGAGTATCCAATGGTATTCCTGGCAATACACTCATAGCGCCCCTCATCTGCTGGTCCCACATCCTGTATGCCTAGGAATCCTTCAGGACTGATGTGAAACTTCCCACTTTCTGTAATTTGAACACCATCCTGAGGGGATAAGCAAAACGACGGAACAACAGTTGTAAATGTTTTCGATCACTCAATGTTCATCTTGTTGATATTGTTTTTTCCTAAATTGAAAAATAACAACCTAATCCTTCCTTTGTCTCCTTCCACAAGACATTACAGGCATAAGCTGAATTCTGTGCATTTTTCCACATAAATGAACTTGTCTGGTATGTTCTGAAATGCTGTACTAGTATAGACCCCAGCTGGTATTTGCAGAGGTATCACTTGTCCTCATCCATGCAGAAATGTTGTCCATAACGGTTCATGAACGTTTAAAATCGGTCCCGAGGCATCAACTGCTGAAGTGGTTAAATTGCCAAATGTACCATGAGACAGTAACTGCCCTCATCTACTGAGGGTTTATCAACCACAGTCACTCTTGTCATCTGAAAAGACGACCCTGGTGCACTTTAGTGGTGAAACTGAATGGATTCCATTTTCATTCTTCACCTATTGTCACTTCTCACATACCAGGCTACTGTGATCTTATGGCCTGCTGCTTTTATGAACAAAGATGTGCAATAGACACAAAAAATGGCGGAAAACATCCCTCCCCTTTAGTATAGGTAGCTCGGAAAATCTAAATCTCCAGGCCAAGTTATTTTTTCCAGGCTTCTACACCCACCCACGAGTCAAGCGTCTTTCTTTAAGAGCAGTTCTGTCTCGGGACAACGCACACACCACTGCGATTCTGAATGCCCACAGCAATCAATATTTCAATAAAACAATAACAGTGTGAGTGTACCTTGTGAACAAATTAAATAGCCTGTATTTAAGATGTTGTGGATACATAGCAAAGTAAAGGTCTCAAAAGTGCTCTCTTATGAGGCACGTTCAGCCTCAGAGCTGAAACTCAGCTGTGTCACAGACTTCTAACCTTGTTCCATGTAATCACTGGCTCAGGCTCTCCCTGAGCACTGCATGGAATTTGCACATCGCTGCCAGACTCCACCGTCATGTCCCTCGGAGCATTTGCAAAAACAGGCGTTACTGATGATTTAAAAACATCTGTTAATAATTATATTAATGTTTTTGCAAATTCTTTTCAGATTTTAATTCCAATATCAAAACTGATTAAAACATATTTACATATCCCAGCTTCTTGCTAGAATGATATACCCATCATGCTTTATAAACCTCCCACTAATTAAAATAACAGGAAAAAAAAAAAAAAAAAAAACCTGTAAGGCTCACATTGTACTTTGAGACTATGCCAAAAAGGAAACCGGGGGATCTAGATTATATACAAACGCACTGGGGAAAAAGATATACTCGCTTTAAGGTCAGGCACTTTGTTACTCTGTGAATTCCTAGGACTTTTATTCCAAATTTTTCAACCTTATCTCCCGATAAACACAGAACTGGCCTGGTGTTTGATAAAATGTGTGTATATATTGCCGACATCTCTGCCAGGCTTACACTTTCTGTGTATTTTCGGTTTATCATTCAGATTAAAAACAAAAAGGCAGATTTTAACCGAGTTTATATTATTCACACCACCTTATTTTGCATTGAATGCCCTTAAGCTAAAAAGCAGCACAAATTACGCATTAAACCATACAATAAAATCCTAAAGGAATATAAGTTCTATTCTTTTCAATATACATTTCTTCCATGCAAAAGTACTCCTTGGTTTTGGAGGCAATTATTAAGTTATGTGATGCATTATGCTGATAATCCTTATTACATGCAACACATTGTAATTTCAGAATTACAGAATGTGATGGTTTTGCGGGGCTCTTCCACAAACCCAATACCCAGGCAGGCCTATAATTCAGTTGAAAGAACCAGATTTATCTGTCACTCGTGCTTTCTATAACCATTGTTGCTGTAATTGTAGGCCTTCTTTGTAAACTACTAATTTGCAATACACAGTAGGTTATGCCCCCCCCATCTCACAATCATTTTTCTCCTCCCTACCAAATCAATTAATACATAACATAAAAATATAAGGGTTAAAATGTTATAAAAATATTAAAAAAACTAAACAAAAAATACAAATAAATAAATACAAATACTGGAGCTTTATGATCCTTCAAATCAGTAAGCATTCCTACAGAATTGAGTCACTGAGCTTCCTAATCAGCAGAGTTTCGAACACTATCCATTTATGGGTACTCCCAATGACATTTCCAACACCTAATGAGTCTTCAAGCAAACTGGTGAGTTTTTGACTCTTAAAACAACCAAAAACAGTCAAATGTAATTATATTCTTTACCTCAAACTCAAATTTGAGATTAATAGAAAGAAGGTGGTATTCAGCATGCACACTATAACTTGGTCAAATTAGTGTTATGGTACCATTACAAAGAAATATAAAAGAACGGAATAAATACTACCTCTTTGTTGTATAGTTAGCTGCACGGCAGTTCTTACAGAACCCACTGGGCTGACAGCTTGACATTCATACTGCCCTTGGTCATGGGCGGCCACTCGGGCAATTCTCAGAGTTCCAGTGGAGAGGACCACGTGTCTTCTGTCCACGGGCAACGGGCTCCCTGCTACACATTTATTAATTAAAGACATTCATAATATCTCACCATTGTAATGTACCAAAGCATATGACAGTTTTGGCACAGCAAGCTGTACCTCAAGTAACACAAAAGAAACAAAAACAAAGAAAAGGCAACACCAGTGATTCACTGGGAAACTCAAGATGGATTAAATACATCTTTCAAATAAAAGAATTGGCAAAAGCAACCGGTGCCAAATGATTGATATATTTGCCCCAAGGTCACTATTTTCAGTGCATGCAGATTGAAAGTAATCTTCAAATGGAAACATCTGGAATATCTACAAAAATAAATACATAAATGAATGAATGTGCATTTCACAGGGCTCTAAACAACTACTTTTAATCTCCTAGCATTCTGGGGTTGTACATAGTAGTAAATAATACGATTGAAAGAGATGCAAGAGAAACAGATTTAAGCTTGAGGCCTTGCAAAGGAAAAAGCCTTTATTCTTTTTGTTTTTTTGAATGGCACCTGATGTATTGGATAGTAAATGGAGAAGTACAGGAACCTCTTACCTCCTCTTGTCCAGGCTATGACTGGCTGGGGATACCCTTGGGCCTCACATGTGAAGTCTACAGTGTGCCCCTCCAACACCAACTGGTCCTGGGGGGTGACGGTAAACTGAGGTATGGCTGAAAATGTGTCAAAACAAGGAGAACTAAAGTGCTATTACCTTACATTTTGTTCTATTGTAGGAACTGTTAAAATGTGTTTTATGGAGGGGGGGAAGCCTCTTGAATATATCAAACATTTTAATATGAAGCTAAAATATAATTTGTCTCAACATTGTTTTAAAGCCTTTTACAAATTATTACTAATTTAATGTAAAGGAAAATCACACTAGTTACAGCCAGGGTTGGCAACTGAAGGCACAAGGATGATTCTGCCCTGAACGTCCCCAGACAAATACACATGGTTTAAATTAGGTGGCATGTATGTTATGAAGACTGTACTGGGGGTTAATTTAAGATTACCTTACTACTTTTAGTATTTGTAATTTTTTTTTTTTTTTTTTTTTATAGTTTTAATGTTTTATGGACCAACAAAAGCTTGCAATGAAAAATGGTTGTGTTGAAACGGCATGTGTGAGCCGAGTTAAAAAAATAAATAAAAAATGCTCTGGTTTGTGAGAGTTACAACAGTACGACAGGATTCAAGGTTAAAAACTGAGATTGCAATGATGGTTGTGAAAGCAAGCTAAGAAGAAATAGCTCACCAGGGAATTACACACGCTTGCCTGAGGTTCATCAGGACAAAGTAACAATTTGAAAGAAATCCGCACCTAAAAGAAAACGATGTAGCCTAGTGGTTAAGAGCTGAGAAACAACCTTAGCTATAATAAGGCTAAAGACTACCTCTGCTCTTGCCTGAATCCAACCGAATAAATAAGAATCACCACTTTAGGTGGATTTTGTTTAAAGTAAATGGGAGTTAAATTTTGCATGGCTGCTCTAGTTTGTTCACCCTTTTTTAATTACACAACTCTTCAAAAGGAAACTCAAAACCAACGGACCTTCTCTCCTTTACCTTGTACTATGATATAAGCTGTGGCATGGATGGTGTCCACATTGTTGCTGGCAAAACAAGTGTACTGCCCCCCATCTGCCTGGTTGACGTTCTGTATGTAGAGGCCACCAGAAGAGGTGATGGTGAATCGCGAGTCAGTGGGCACGGGTGTCCTGTCCCCCTTGGTCCAGGTGACACGAGGGTGAGGCTGTCCTGTGGCGCTGCACTCCAGAGTAACACTCTCTCCCACCAGCACCTCTGTGTTCTGGGGTTGGATCACAAAACTGGGCCTTGCTATGTTTGGGTCACAGTTAGGGTTACAAATTATGGTTGGTGTTGACAGAGGGCTTATACATGTGAACCAACATTGGAAGCGAATGAGATATTGCAGTCTTCATACATTACTACTGAAAACTGCAGGCCATTATTGTAAAGCATTCCAAACCCCCCATTCCCCCCAAAAATAGCAACAATTGATTTTTTCACAACCTTATAACTCTTGACATGTCAATATATATACATATTTTGAAAAAACACAAAGCTCACATGAATAAGACATGCTACTATATGAATCTGGTATGTTAAGGACATTCAAATGAACTCACATGGTGCCCCAAAATACCGTAGAGTAACCTGTGGAGTTTTCACTTCCCCAGCCACATTTTTAGCCATGCACTGGTACACCCCTTGATCCGTCTCCCGTGTGTCCTGGATCATTAGAGTCCCATCTTCAAGTAAGTTCAAACGAGAATCATCTCTCATGTCCAATTCATTGCTTTGAGAAAACAAAAAGAACAAAGAGCAGACTTAATTTAGCCATGCTTTAAACAACCCAAGCATGGATTTAGGATTTCCATTTTCTAAAGAGCTTTTGTTTTTTTTTGCAGATACTTCCCAGATAACTACAACTACTAAATAATTATAATACAAAACAATTTAAGTCTTACTTATTCCTTAGCCAAATAATTTCTGGTTTAGGGTTGCCTTCTGCTCTGCAGGTGAAGTATACAGTGTTTCCGGAGGTAACGTCAACATCCTGAGGTTCTGAAGTGATTCTGGGGACCTCTGTGGAACAGAGTGAAAAAGCAGTTTAGCAGATTGCTGTGTTTCTTCTACACAGAATTACTCAAAAGCTGCTGGCATCCCTGAAAACACTCCATAGCAGCTTGGCCAACTGGAACAGACTCAACCCAAAAGCTGATACAACTGGCTTCAAGACAGCAAGTAATAATGTCTAAACTCCAAACCAAGCACACTGTGATCAGTGACACAAAATGCAGCCTCTGGTGTATAATTCGGTGTTCAAAAACAGTTCTTTAGGACAATGATCGCTGCTAGATATACAATTTAAATCTCTGTGTCCGTGGGGGGGGGGGGGGTCAGGCTTGCACAATTATTGCTGGATGAAAAAAGAAAAACAAAACACCTGGTTGCAATCTCTTTAATTTTATAATAAGGATTGGAGACTACTTTAAATAAGTATTACGTCAGGCATTTCTTAGCCTTTGTGAAAAGCAACAGGGAAATGTAATCTTTGTGGAACATTTAGCAAAGACATAAATGGTGTGCCACTAACACTTAGGGCTTCGTTTTTCAATGTTGGTAAATTATTTACTTCTGAGTGGTTGCAACCATTTTGTATGAGAAGATAAGCTGTAAGTGTGTTATAGTAACTAATAAATAATAAGTAATAAGTAACCAGTAAATAATTTTCCAACTCTGGCTCTTACTACATATTGTATATCATTACTAGTGTGGTACACAGTAATTTTTTTAAACTATTGTTGCCTACCTCCTCTATCCCTACAAGTGTGGTATGAATATTGAACATTTAAGTCTCATGGTGCAGAAAGCTTTCTGGATACTTTTTTTTTTTTTTTGGGGGGGGGGGGGGGGGGGGTTATATAATCCCCTTATTAGCCAAGCCTATCAAACCTTAACAAAAGAATCATATATGGGCTTTTGCTGTACACCAGGTTTGTGTTAAAAGTTGGTAATGGTAATAGAGTGCTACATTGTTCGTCAATGCTGCTCGACCACAGTCCTCATAAAAACATACCACATTGCACCACAAATCTTTCAGTTACCACATTCTATATTGTTTATGGAGTTATTTCCTTGTAGGACATGTTAAGGATATACAAACAAAAAGCAAAAGTAGAGTTGTAAGGCCCAAATCATGGATCAAATATTGTTGTGCTGGCAGGTGCAGAGAAATGCATATTATCTAAGCAATCAGATATCCAATAAAACTGTCCAATAAAACCAAGTTTAACAGGGATCTCTTTAGCAAACAAAGTGTATGTATTGTCTATGAGCTGTCCTTACATGGAGAAATAAACACAACATTAAAAAAAGCACATTTAATAGTTAGGATTTATGCAAATACTTGTTAAATAGTACAAAGATCATATAAAGCCATTTATTTTAAGTGAAAGCTTTTTTTTAATTAATATTGATACTTTAAAGACAAGATGCTTTTGAAAACATCAGGAGTGAATAGGTTAGGTTTCTTTCAACTACAATAAGTTAAAGCATAAAAAACAAGAACCCCAGGTTACGTTCTGTGGCCTATATTACTGTCAGTCATACTGGAGAACAACTCTGCTATATGAATTTGAAGGCATGTATATTATTTGAGATTCACATCCAAGACAGAACATGCTAAGGAAACCTTGCCAAACACACACCCCATCCCTCTCATTGGATGAGCATTAGATCCGTGGCAAACAAAATGGTACAATTACCAGAACCACGAAGGAAACATTTTTAAATGACAACATGATTCAAATTTTCCTGCCCACAAGGTAATCCATTAATCAAACCACTCTGTGTAAAGGTTACTGAAAAGAAAGGCTGACTAATCGTAGAGGAGAGCGGTGTTCTTCTGCGACTCTAAGGGAGTGAACTTCCAGGTGTTGGACTCACCGCAGTTGAGCTCCTCAGCCGTCAGGGTGGCGACAGACCGGCCTTGCAGCCTGCTGGGATACTCGCAGGTAGCAGCAGCTTGAGCATTCCCAGACTCTGCGTACTGCTTGAGTAGGTCAGCCAGCCACAGGAGCTCGCAGTCGCAGTTCAGCGTGTTGGAGTCTAAGCGGCTGATCAAAACAAAACAGAAGGAAGCGCACAGCATCCCCTGACACCCGAGAACTATTCTGTCACACACGAACACTGAGAGTACACTGAACATGCGCATTATATGCACTGAAGGTTCTTGGTCCAAATCTAAAGTGTCTGACATGTCTACTCTCTCTGGCTATACACTGAACCTGCTCCCTTTCTTATCAAATCTGTGGTGTGTTGTTCTAAAATAACAGCCATTTCTGCCGTGTATTCACTGACCTTATTTTCATTATTAATTTAATATTAACATGACTTCTGTTCTGCCTGATCATAAACTAATTCATTTTGATCTCAAAATCTATACATTTCCTCTTCCCTGTACTGAACCTCACGACAGCATGGCATGCCAAAAGATCAGCCAATATCAGAGTGATTAAAGCAAGCCGAGTAACCCAGGTTTCCATTGTACTTTGGAAATATTAGTTTAAAAATGATTTAACACACTTTCTAAGTGTTATTACTGGATAATTTTATGAAAATGGAGATATAGAATGAAATAATAAAGGGTCTGTTATGACACCAAACTACATTAAATTGTTATACTGCCAATATTAACATCAACTGAACAATTGACTAAAAGGATAAAACTCTTCCATGTCTGTGGACCTGTGGAGGGTAGAAGTTATGGGACCTGCTGTAACGGAATTACATATCGTTCTTTTGTCAAGTACTGTCAAAGTGCACACAAAGGTATATTAAAATATTTACATTTACTAACAATGAATGAAATGCGGCTTGGCTTTTCAGTAGAATTGCCTGCAGTGAAATTTGTAAAAAATGAACCCCAGAAAGAAAATGGAACTGTTCCCACTCTGTGAGGTAAAACAGAGGAAGTAGTTTTATTCCAAATTCAGCCAATTTTAGACATTAATTTGCCGTTCCCTTAAACAAAAGGAAAGTGGACTTAACTGAAGCCCTGACATAGATCTTTTTACACTGTGTCATCCAGTTCTACTTAGAGCTTAAAGTGACCGCTAATCCTTAAATCCTGCATTTTTCTTCTTTTCTCCTCTTTTTTTTCCATAGGGGCTTGGGGGTCTTTCAAGCCGAGTAGAATAATGTGATAGAAGAACTCAGTCCAGCTGCGATCAGTATACATCAATATACAAAAGAATATGCAAAAACAAAAATTCAATACTTACAGTCTTTTCATTGACTGCAAATGCGAGAATGTTCCCAGTACTAAATGTGTTATTCTGTTGTTGTGCAAAAATCTGTTACAAAAAGAAAGCATTCATTACCATCACATTGATCTTTTTAATGATTCAAATAAAACATAAATACATACATGTATTTTCAAATTAGGGCATTTGGGCAAAGGTCAGCTGGTAACTTTTTAAATAATCTTCCTGTAGTGGTTTTCAGTTTTTTCATTCTGGGACATGAAATTAGTCCATTCTCAGCCACAGAAATATGCATCACAGCTGCTTACTTGGCGTAGTTAAACTTGTGCAACGATGCAATTTGAAATTCCAGTTTATTAAAACACATTTTGTTTATGGCGCTGTGCACTGAACATATGTAGTACTTTCACCACTTGCTGAGGGGGGACATTGCCTTAGACATTAGTCTATTCCAATAATGTGCAGGTGGCAAGTGCTTTAGAAATTAGGATGCACCTGGCACACTTTCAGGCTTGGAAAATGATTACATCCACAGGAAACCAATTTCTTTCCAAAGCCTGACATCTGCTGCATTTAGGAATAGTGGTCTGTTGGGTGAATATGGGCTTATCCGAGTGTATTGTAACTAATGATAGAATGGGGCAGTTAGGGGCTATAAAAGCAGATAAATCAGCTCTAATATTGTAGGGGCAATATGAAATGATTGGAAAACACAAATGTATAAAAGCAATTCAGATAGGTAATATACACGTATCCCTCTGTATTCTGCCCTGAAAAACACCCTTACACCCTTTTTTCAAAATGCATGATAGCATTCATGCTGGATTTCAAAATAGTATTGAATAGCTTACTGAGAAGATAATTTACATAGTTAGAAAAGGGCAAAATGTATCTTTATCATTATGATTTATTTATTAGCAGATGCCCTTGGCAGATGTATCTTGCTAGAGAACATTCCTGCATTCATTTACTAGGCAACACTAATCACCAACTCTAAGATTTTCACAATCACTTTCCTTAGGGCCTAGTCCAGTGGTAGTAAATGGGTGGACCGCAGGCCAAATCCAGACCGCCGATGCTTTTGAAAAGGACCTCAAAAATTATTTTAATTAACATCAACATTAACAGCCCTGACCCGTCGAGGCATGGACTCCACTAGACCTCTGAAGGTGTGCTGTGGTATCTGGCACCAAGACGTTAGCAGCAAATCCTTTAAGTTCTGTAAGTTGCGAGGTGGGGCCTCCATGGATCGGACTTGTTTGTCCAGCACATCCCACAGATGCTCGATTGGATTGAGATCTGGGGAATTTGGAGGCCAAGTCAACACCTTGAACTCGTGATTCATCAGACCAGGCCACCTTCTTCCATTGCTCCGTGGTCCAGTTCTGATGCTCACGTGCACATTGTAGGCGCTTTCGGCAGTGGACAGGGGTCAGCATGGGCACCCTGACTGGTCTGTGTCTACGCAGCCCCATACGCAACAAACTGCGATGCACTGTGTGTTCTGACACCTTTCTATCAGAACCAGCATGAACTTTTTCAGCAATTTGAGCTGCAGTAGCTCATCTGTTGGATCGAACTACACGGGCCAGCCTTCGCTCCCCACGTGCACCAATGAGCCTTGGCCGCCCATGACCCTGTCGCCGGTTCACCGCTTTTCCTTCCTTGGACCACTTTTGATAGGTACTGACCACTGCAGACCGGGAACACCTCACAAGAGCTGCAGTTTTGGAGATGCTCTGACCGTTGTCTAGCCATCACAATTTGGCCCTTGTCAAAGTTGCTCAGATCCTTACGCTTGCCCATTTTTCCTGCTTCTAACACATCAACTTTGAGGACAAAATGTTCACTTGCTGCCTAATATATCCCACCCACTGACAGGTGCCATGATAACGAGATTATCAGTGTTATTCACTTCACCTGTCATTGGTCATAATGTTATGGCTGATCGGTATATATAAAAAGTTTTGTTACAGGGATTTGTTGCACTCCAATGGGATGTTACATATTTGCCATAATATGGGATGTCCTATAGAAAGCTTACTAGTGTTTCCATTAGTGGATTGCTAGCAGGTTCCAGGTTCGGACGTCACTATACATGTTCTGTACTGGGGCAAGAGCGTCACTTTGTACTTTGTAAAAACAGGTATTCAGTTAGTTTTCTGATTTCTATAAATAAACGGCTAATCTGTGGATCGTTTCTCGTGTGGACATAATTCAACATCGGCTCCAAAATAAAAAAAGTGCATACTAGACTTCACAAAATGCACTGTTCCAATGTAGGCTACATTTTTCAACAATTTATTTTGAACAGTGATCAAGGGAAATGGGAAATGGGAAAATGCTTGAAAGTTTCTGTTATGTTTATCTATATTAATACATGCCTACAATAATCTTTAACAAATTAAAACAATTAAAAGTGGTCTGAAATCGTTTTAATACTAATATTTACATTTAAAATTTTATTTTTGTACTTTGTCAAATTAATGTACTACATTTTAAGCAATGGGGTATATTAAGAATTCAGAGCATTGTGTGAGTGTTGGAAAGGGGCAGTTGGAGGTGTGATTCCACCCCTGAAGCCTGGACCTTGACTATACCTTGACCAAGAAATCAGAGAAAAAGTTATTGACTATCCCTGGCCTAGTCAATGACAAATACCAGCACACCAAATATTGTTTTAAAGCAATATGTGCATAAATAAACAGTAGATGCATTACATACGTGCATATTATGGGATACTCACAGTCGTTCAAGTTTTGGAAGATGAGTAAATGATTCTGGCTCTAACGTTTCTATCTGGTTGAAGTGCAAGTACCTGTTAAGAGAACAAAAAGTGTAAGGCTCCAGAATATCTAAAACGTATACCTGCCAGGGAATAGAATCTAGAATCTAACTTATAGAATTCTACTACTTTCACGTGGATCTACTGGGGAAAAACAAACTAAAACCAAATAAACACTTTTGTAGGACCAGTCTGATAATCTATTACTTTGGTGGTGTTGATGATAATGAAAATAGTGAAGCACCATATTTCAAAATAATTTGAAGTAAGGCCCTGCAAACAGGCAAAGTCACAGGACTAATTTGTATGTTAGGGTGCAGCCTCAAGATATCAAAATCAAGGAATTACAATGAAACCAAACAAAAGAATGATGAACCAAAAACACAACAGCTCCTGGATTATGATTAAATGGCCCTAATTATGAAAGACAATGAACATTCTAGTTCTGACATTTTTAAGACAAGGACATGCAAGACATGGCACAATTCAAATGTAAAACTATATCCTTCATCAAATTGTATGGGGAAAATACACTGGCACTAGCCTTGTATGTTACCCATGTCATCCAGTGAAACAGAATGCTTATTCCAATCCTCCTCTTGAAACATTGAAACATGTTTTTCTTATGTGATTTCTGATGGAATTATTCTGTATATTTTGCATTCTAAAGTAGGTATATCCACAGACAAAAGCTATTAAATGAACAAAAACAATTCAGCTTTCTTTTTCAGTTTCCCCTCTCATCTAAGAACCACCAGATGATTTTAAATATCAGTGAGGTAGATATTTTTTTTTATCTATAAACAGATCCACTGTATAATGTATTCCAATGTCATTCAAGAATTGGGGGTATTTTATAATGAGGTAGCAGATTGAGTGATGATTATTAACATGATGATTGGATTTGCTTGATAGGTAGCTAAAAGTTTCAGAATAAAAAACAGGCTCTTCACCCTGAATTTTACAAGGCCTTAATTATGGCACAAATTGTGCCATAATTTGTCCAAGAACACACTGATGTGATCTAGCATTTAGCATTCCTCGACTTCATTTCTTAATGTATTTAATTATAGCAGAAGAATGTATTGCAAATCTCAAATGGAATGTAGCTCTCATTTATGGCCTAAACTAAAAGTAAAAATAAGTGTACAGCTGCACTCATTTGTATTCTTGTCTATAACTGTTTTAGGAACTTGAAAACATGGTAATGAGAAAATGGATTACCTGTATGCTACCAAACAAAACTCTCTAGAAGATGCCAATGAAGTTGATTTCTCAGACAGCAAAGATGTATTACAATAAAAGCAACTGAAACATTTACCTATTGCAACAGTACTCACAATAAAAGCGTCTTCTACAGCTTTCCAGTCAATAACACCTGATTTACTGTATTACAAACAGATAATCAGCAGCAGACTTAGTTACTTTACAAGATTTTAAGATTTACACGGCTTTACTTCAGTCAAACATCTTTTGCAGTCCAGCACTTTTGTTTTATCCATTCAATGGTGCACTTCAGTACTTCATGTTTTAATTCTAGATACTAATATTAAGGGCAATTACAATTCATACAGAGTAGCACAACTAGTAAGAGTCTCTGCTTGGAGCACAGGCCGAGTCCTGTAGTTCAGACATTGCCAATTCAAATCTGGGATTAGTCATAGCTGACTGTGGCTGGGAATTCCCCAAAGCAGGGATGTCTAACCCTGGTCCCAGAGAGGGTTCTAAACCACAAAATGATCATTTTACCATAGCATAAACAGTGTGCTGTTCTAAAATATTCTAGCAAATTCTATAAATCCTTTGTGACAAAATTCTATTGGAAACCAATATCTTTACACTATCTAACACTCAAAATACTTGAATGCACTATGTAACTGCCATTATATTTCAATTCACACAGTGGATGGCTCTAATGAAATGTACTCAAACAAACCTAGAATCAGCAATGCCTTTACATTGTTTGCCATAGGACTAAGTTTAAAAGTTTTCAATGTTGGTTTGTGTCCCTTAACTCACTCTCTCTCCAGACATGCAAAAAGATATACTTATAGATTTAAGTTTTCACCAAAAAATGTCATTAATTAGAAAAAATTGAAAACCATATAGCTTCCATTACATAAAACAGGGGAACTGTAGAACTTAAAGAGGTTAGGCCTGCAATTACGAACATTCAACTGCAAATTGCTGTGGCATTTTTTATGTAGTGGCAACAACAGTTTCCTTACCAGATTTGAATTTGGAGAAGAAAAAAAAAAATATCAGCGGGCGGAAGACTGGCATGGAACTAAGAGATTTCTGCTGGTACTGTAAAATATTTGTGCTCCCTAATGCACAGTTCCCATGTTTATAGCTGAAACTAAACAAACTAGTGTTATGACATTAAAACAAACAAAGAATATTTTCAGAACAAGTCAGAACCTCCTACTAGAAGTCAAGAAAACCTCTCACGCTACACTTTATATTCAGTTAGGTCAGAGAAGCTGGTGCTTTTTTCTTTAGGAAATCATCAAGATGCAATACAATTAAACTACAGATTAATAAATGAATATGGGTAACACAAGTTTCCAAAACATAACCTTAGGGTAGATATTTCTTTGTATTCCATAATTTGCCATTATGACTGGCACAAAATTAAAGATTAAGCCATTCGGGCATTTTACTGCCTATAAAATAAATAAAAAATTATGTAACAAAATGGAAAGTAGGCTTAAGTTCTATGTACGAAACTAGAACTATGAAACTAGAGGCTACATAGTACTGGGAAGTTTTTTTTGTGCGTGTTCACTGTGATGTTTTTATTCATAGTATCATCTACTGAATCACAACCACAAATTCACATTACAGTGTGATACAATGCTCCCTGTTACGACTTCAGATCCCAATCCAGTATTTTTAAAATAAGCAATTTTATGGTTACATTTGATCATAATCCGTGTATACAAAGTTCACCAAACATGATCACAGCCTTTGCAACAAGGTAGTAACCATGGCAGCTTGCAACCCATGCACAGGCTATTGCTGTGACAGAATTACTGTGACAGTGGGGATTGCAGTGCTTTCCATTTATATTTCCACGTTTTGTTTGATTTAAAGCAAATTTTACATTTTATTCAAAAGCGTCGAGTCTGAAAAGTACCATTCAATTTCACACATTTCTAAGATGAAAGAAAAAAACACACTGAACTTTACAGCAGAAAATCCATATAGATTAAAAAAAAAAAAGTGTTTCTAATGTCTTTTGGCTCTATGCATTTTCCCCAATGTTTTATTCACCTAATGGAGATTTTGTTAATTAAATATATATTAACAAGAAATTACATCACACTCAGTCATCCGGACAGAAACTACCACCTCAGCATATAATTTATTATTATTATAAATCCAGCTTCAATGTCATAAGACATTACAAATAAGACATAACAAATAAATCTTTATACACAACAAGGAAATAAGTTTGTTGTGCCTAAACACCGATAAAAGAATTAGATAACAAATAGAGTAAATATGGCATTAGACCAAAACTATCCTAGTTATGAGAGACGTGCTACAAATCTAGGCCATTCCACAAAATAAAATAGACTACAGACCCTCTGTATTGCTCATCAAACCATATGAAAGTATCATAAACAACCTTGTTCACTAAGAACATTATACCGCATGAAATGTTTTTACATGCATTTCTTATTAATTAAATCATTCTATTGATGGATGTAATTTTTATAGATGTGTTCACATCTTGGTCTACTCGTTCAGGGACTAAAGCTCACCAAGAAATCTGACACTTTCTTTTGTGTTAAAGTTTAAATTTCAGGATTCCAAGAAAAATATTGACACAAAGCACCAAGTGGTTCTACTATCAATCGAGTGTCTTTTTCTGAGTTAAAAACTACAAACTTGTTAAGTCCAGTACATTAAGTTTCAATATGTCTCCTCACAAGGAGTTTGGTGAAGTTTTGGTGCAATACAGGCTTGTCCTCAAGGCTGCGGTCTATCTGATGTCACTCACCAGTGCTGGAAGAACAACCTTAGGTTTGTATGGCACTATGTAGGATCCTGGTAATTACAGGCACTCCCAACAATTTAGGAAAAAGGAGTTTCTATATCCGCTGCATTTGAAATCAGACAGCTGGATCAAGACACAGCCTTGCTTAAAATGCAAGCTGACATCAAGAAAGTGAGTGCACTCGAGTTCATAACATACTTGTCCACGTATGAACAATTCAATGAGAGGCATCTAACCCTAAACAGCTGTAGCAACATACGTAATGCTATACATTGTGGAATGCTGCATTTCTTAAATGAACTAAAAAGGGATGGCAGTTGCCTTGAATCCAAAGACTGCAGGGCAGTAGTAATGTATAGTTTTATGAGGAAAAAACTGTTGTCAAGGTTCTAGAACAGCACAGGCAACACTATATTCAGCCTAACCCCATGAATTAATTTAATCCAGAACACAAAATACAGGAATACACAAATCATTACTGTAGACAAACATCATTTTCTGCAAGGTTATGTCTAGGTTTTTGATACGAGACTGCCAAGTTACCGTTAACTGCCATTGAAAAGCATGCATTATGTTTTCCATTATCTCTGAAGTACTTAACAATTGGGGAAACAACAACAAAAAAAAAAAAAAAAAATATATGGTTAGCCACATTGCTTCAGTTTCTCTCAATTATTTACAGTTAGTTTTATATCAAATGTCAATCAGCAGTAAGGACAGACAGAAAGGGCAAGTGTCAGGTTAAGCATATATAGCAGCCTGAAAACTTCTGCCAGACATTGCAAAGTACTAGCAGTGTGCATCTCATGACATGTGAATCATGATCCAGTTTATGATATCTCCTTAAGCAAAACATGCAAGGACTTGGCTCTACATACAGGATGCCTACATGACATGCAGAATGTGAGACCAGGTGAACCATGCACCACCAGAGTGAAGAAAAGGTATTAGAACACGGAAGGGAAAAGTCACTTACAGTTGCTCTAGAGAGACAAGTCCCTTAAATGCTTGTCTGTCAATTGATTGGATTTCATTCTTGTACAAATAGCTGAAACAAGAAATAATCAGTAATATTAGTAAACACAGGAGGTCAAATGGGAGGGAAAATTGCATTACTTTTGGAACACAATGGTTATGAAAATTAAGGGGTTCACATTTTTTTTTTTATGTTCTTGAATTTAAAATAATGCAATTCAAACATTTAACATAATGTCACTGTTTTCTTGTATTTGTATTGCGATACCAATTTGCAGTCATTTAACATCAATTTATTAGTGCTTTAACTTAATTATATGGGAAGATTACAAAACTTTAAACCAAATGCCAGACAAACAGGGATTGAAATTCAAAATAAATGTATGCAAAGACCTAAATATTATTGCAATATCTCAGAACAAATCAGAGTATATCACAAAAAAGCCCATATTTAAAAGAGAATCAACTCACACCTCGTTCAAAAAATGTATGGTGCCTAAATGAGTATGGTACCTGCAAGTTTCTTGGTCAAATGTTTGTCTTCTTTAACCCATCAAATGGACAACATTTAAATTAGGTTTAGTTTATACTCAGTATCTATTTTCACTTGCTAAGATTAAGTCCTGTTATATGAAATGGTAGGTTAAAACTCCAGCAAATAAAAACACCCAATTTTAAATTGTATACATCTAAAGCACAAAAAGTAAATCAAAGCAGTTGAGTAGATATATTCTTTTTTAAATCTAAAAAGACCACTATTTGAAATGTACAGAGATGTATTATATCCCATGCTATAGTCACTGCATAGTAAAATATACTTCATACTGCAGAAAACTTGCACTCTCCCAGATCCTATTGTGGACATTTGCGATTAGAGTTTGCATCCAGTGTTCCCAGATCCAAAGCCATACAATTTAAGATGCATTAACATGAACTCCAAAGCAACAGACCACTCTCTATTTTCAGTATTTTCCATTATATATAAATATCTTTTAAAGAGGGAAAATTATAAAAAAACAATTAAAAAGCAAAATCAAGCATTTTAGCACAAACTCTATTAGGTGTATACTGTTTTTCACATGACTGCACCAATTTTACCATTATCACTGTCTTACAGAAGACTTCATTTGTGCACCAAAAGTAATACCAGTTTTCTAGTTAAGATTAATAACATATTTTGAGCTGTACATACATAAACATTCTCTTCTGTTTCTAAGTTGGTTGTCTAATTTTGTTTTCTTTACAAAACACCAGGCACTCAGGCATTAACGTTGGTTGCCAACTGTAGAGCAGCTTGGTGTATTACAATCCGTGGGAAATGAGGATCATGAGGTTGTAGGGATGTTTGCAGAGAAACTAATAACTCATTCAATTACCAACATCTCCCTTGTGACTCCATCTACATCCTGGATTGCAGGAAGTCCCTTTATTTACAGAATACAATATTGTGACCAAACATCATGGAAACAGCTTTCCTTGCAAGACGAGAGTCTAGTTCTACTTGGAAGAATATTCCTAAACCATTTCCTTTTCCAGCACTCTTTTAGGAAGTGCCAGAGGGAAGAAGAATGATTTTCACTGACGTTTTTAAAACTGTGCATCAACTGAGAAGCAGTTTAAGATATACATCACAGTCCCACAGCAAGTTTGACATTTCCCATACATGTCTGAAAGAGCTGCTGGTCAGGACCTTTGATCCTTTTGAGGGTTCTTTTTAAGATAAACCTCTGCCTTATAATTTAGCTATGTAAATCACTTTGAGAAGCCTCTACATTTTAATTACAGCAGTGAGAAGGGTATTACACATCTCTTTGCAAGCTAGCGTCCTTGCAGGCAGAACAACAGGATGTCTGGTTACCCTTATGACACAGAAACTGGAAAATGTTTGTCATAAAAAGATCTGTAGGAACTTTGTTTTTGTTTTCTATCCTCTCCGTGCGCCTGTTCAAAAACACAGCAATATCAAAATATGTATAATCTCACAGTCACATCAACTTATGTTGTTTCTTTAGAGGTTATTCAAATCAACAAGTTATCAAGTTAGGCATAAGTAAAGTACAGTAACCCTTTGACATCAGTGTCTGCATGATTATAATTGACTGGTGAATGTTGTGGATACATGCTTCAGAAGCATATGCAAAACTATTTTAAGTAAACATTTGTAATTACACAAAAACATTGTGTACTAAATGTATTACAATCTTTTTTGTTTGAGCTTACTAAACTTTTTTTTATTTATTTTTTATTAAATTATTTTTTAATTTTCAGCACAGTGCGTTTCTTGTTTGACACTGTTGAACTTCAGAGATATAGCCCAAATGCAATTCTGAAGTTACTGTTTGTCAGATCAAATAAAACAATGGGTGAATGATGTCAAATCTAAGGGATTAACCTCTAAGGGTTACATAAATACATACATACAAAAATGCATACTATTAATAGTAATCTATCTTAAATATCTGTTTATATAAAACATCTATACTAATGACAGAAAAGTATAAAAGAGTACAAAAACCAAAGTGAGAAATGCATGAAACAAGACATATCAGACATACTTAGATAAACACAGACAGAAATCACACACCACAACTGAGAGCACCGGGTTTATAATGGGTTCATGACTAACAAAGTAACTGCACAATGTCAGCCTGAAGCATTTTTTTTTCTTTTTTTACAATCGTATTTTTAACAAAAGCTAGTGTAAATTAAAAATAAAGGTTTGTTACTGACATTGCAGCAGAATTTTTATTATTTTTTTCTTAGGTAACTGAACTACTGGGATCACAATATCATAACTACGTACATTACCCAATGGTAAAGCATTTAATGCCACAAAAGCACACAATGATTATATAAGATCTAGTCTTAACACAAACCGTGGAGGAAAGTAGCTAATGTGAAAGGGGGTAGATGTATTGTAGTTATTCATAGGAAATATATAATACAAATTCTGGAAAAAAACAACTAATGAAGAGAGATACCCATAGAGGCTAAGGCAAGTATGACAGAAAATCACACATCTTTGGACAAAGAAAAAGTCTGAAACAACTGGAGAGAAACATTGATACATTTGTAAAACTAAACGTATGTTAGCAGAACAGAACATGTTAAAAATGCTTAAACAAAACAATGGAGGGTGAGATTGTACATATTTAAAACAAAAAACAAACATATTTCAAATACGTATTTTCGGGGAATCGTCAGTAGTTTTGATGCCAAAACCATGTATAATTGCCTGCATGATAGTCAAGACTTTTAAATTCAAACTTAAGGACCTACAATTACAATGGAATACACTAGTAAAGACCAAGATGTGTCACGTTCTCTCTTTCTATAAATAAACATCCATCCCAAAGTCCAGACATGTCAAATAATTGTATATGTTTAATCAATGATTACATGAGAAAATACATTCTAAATGTATACAAAGTTGGCATAATTAGATACTTAGACTACTAATCATTTATCCAATTCTGCTATACACAATATAATAATTCTGCCAAAACAGAATAAGACTCAAGTTTTATGCTTTCCAGTTATTTTAGCTGACTCTATGCAAAAAGCATCATGCTGCTTTCTAAGATCACACTACATCAGCCAATAAAACTCATTCAATTTTATAGGAACACTTTGATTTTACAAGATATGCATGTTTTCACTGGAACAGATCTAATGGATTACTATAATTTTTCAAGAGTTTAACCAAAATGACTTTTTCCCCCCCTGTTTTGTTTTTAAACACTGGACAACTACCCACTGTTTAAAAAATAATATTTAAAATAATAATAATAATAATAATAATAATAATAATAATAATAATAATAATAATAATAATAATAATAATAATTAACATCCAAAGGACCAGAGATGTTTTCTTTGGAGAACTGAAGCCTCTCCCAATTTCAAAACCCTCACCTTAATGTCAGCATGATTTAAATGTTACAGATCGGACTTGTACCCTTCAGACTTATAACCCAATCGTGTTTTGATTTTAAAGTAATAGAAAGTGGCTTCTGACAATAAATTAAACCATGGCAGGATACTGGTTTATACTTTACAATTTGTGGGTAGGTCAATGTTGTAATTAGGTCTAGCTTTTGGAGTGGTTAAAAAAAAAAACCCTGTAGTGAGCTAGATGTTTGTGTTGTACGGCCAGATAAAAAAAAAAAAAAGGGGGAGTGGGGTAAGAGATCTTAAGTTCCTAGCCTATGCTAGCTCAGGGCCCCTTCATTGTAAATCCACCCCCAAAATTATAAGGTTTGCTTATCTGATGCAAGTCAATGGAAGTACAAATGCAGTATAGGAGTGTTCTTCTACTAGGCTTAAGGAGTCTAAACTACAACCCTATAGCAACATTTACAAGTTACAGAGGCATAAGGTTATCTTAATTCTGTTAGCTGTATATATTACAATTACATACTACATGTGTCTGTAGCTGCAGACACCCAGACTCACTGCACTGTAAGCTCGCTATGACATCACTGATTGTCAGCTAGAGAGAACATGGTGTCCGCCTATATGTTCATAAATCATGGTTTTCCTAAATATACACACTCTAGACTATTTTTCAAATTGCCATATTAAAAACAATATATACAGCTAACATAATCAAGATTAAAAAAAAAATGGTGGTGCAATTCCCCTTTAAATTCAGTCTGATCTCATTTCACTTAATGGAACATTTGAAAAATAGGGCGTACTAGATTAGAAAACTAGTTGTAAATATACAGCACAACGGGAACATTGTATACAAGAGGATCTTGTATCCCTTGTAACAAAATCTGTAGCAAGACTATACAAATTAAAGCACTATGGTGATCACATTAGAAGCAAACCTAAAACATTTTGATCCATATACCTTTGTTTCAAAGATGTACAACTTTATAGTGCTTCTTCAAAAAAACAAAAAACAAAAAACACAGAAACATGACATTACTAATATATTCTTAGAACTGTCAAACAATTGTAATTACATATATTTTAAATTGATGAGGCAATATATACACATTGCAGTTTATTCAGTGTCTATATATTAAATAAAAATAAACAAAGTATACATTTCCCACACTCACAGATATTTAAGGTTTTCCAGGTCTTCAAATGCACCTCTTGGAATTCTTCTTATTTGATTATTGTTCAAGAGCCTATAAAACAAAGAATGCAATTACATTTCTTTAATAAAAAAAGTGAATCCAATATGAAAATACATAGCACCTTATATGGAGATCATAAACTAAGTTCCAGAGGAAGACAACCCCCAATCTAACACCCGACTTCCTGCCTCCCAAGCAAAAGTATGCAGAAACACACTTTCCCAGCATTCATTGCCTTGCACCCCTCCTCCTCTCCACACAGCGCCTATGCAGCAGCTCCTCGGCTCATGTGCATGTGTGAGAGAGTGTGTGTGTCTGTGTGAATTGCCTGATTCCTACGTTAAACTTGAATTTTGTCATACCGAAAAAGGATCACTTTCTGTTTTCCAACAATGTCACTCATTACCCGGAGTGACTTGTTTATAATTGTATTGTTTTAAGGAGTATTTTTAAGTGTATGGGCTATATATTTAAAATTTTATGATATCAAACCATTCAATATAATTTTTAATCTGTTGAAATGTAAATTTATTTAATTGAATTGACTATCTCTTAAATCAGTTACAACATATGGTTGTATCAAATAGCCTATGCCTTGAGTGGAATTGTATTACATCAAAGTGACTGCTCACTTCTGATTATTTACTGTTCAATACAAAAATTCATACATTTAGTGACACTCTCTCGGTTAAATACAAGTTTGCCGAGACTAACTTCAGAGATCATCCCATATGAAATCTCAAAGCATGTCATTCCGAGTAACGATATCAGTCAGGTAGGACAACACAGACTATTCCTGTAAAAATACAACAATAATCATATCAATTTACTAGAAAGCATTTTCAGACATTTCCCAGCATTTCTCAGTATTCAGCGTTATGTTTTGGATGACTAACTTGAAAGAAATGCACCGGTGTCAATAGAAAAGCCCACATTTGTGAAATGAATAGTGTTTTGTTTTATTCTCAGGGCTAAATATGTTTGTTGAGATCAAATGATGAATACTTATAACCCACTCTATGCAAATCTATCATTGTTATCTGGTATGACATTTTTGATACTAGAAATCATATGATTTATAATAAAAAAGAAAAAACGATTTTCAGAAATAAAATTTTGAAATGTATACACAATATTCTAATGATGGTAGAAAAAGCTTTCCTTTGTTGTTTAGACTTTTTACCATTTTAAAATCCTTATTCGTCACCGAGCCAAACACTAAAGACACCAGAACCTGGTAATGTTGACATTTGGGTTAACTATAATACCATTGGCATATGCGAGCCATGCCGGAACCAGGCTGGCGTGGCTCTGCACGTTACACACTGGCCATTTTGTCGAGCCAACCCAGAACCAGACCGTGAGTTTTTCGGCCCTGCTCGTAACCTAGTGCTGGCCCGGGACCGAGCTGTGCCCGGGGAGGAGTTCACATCTTCACGTAGCTTCAGCCTACTAGGTCTAAATACTTAAGACTACTACTGCTATTTATATACTGGTAAAAGAATCGTAGGACTGATCTACAAAACGAGTTTAGGCAAGTTAAGTTAGGTCTTTAACCTCCAACATACGATAACTTTTTTTCTTTTCTGTTCTCTCACCTCTCATGATGTATACATTTATTATTAGCTTAGGAAATGTACAGCCTCCCCCCCCGCCCCCGGTTATGTACTACCGAATAAATGTCGATAGTTGTAAATTGAGTTAGGCTACTCTCTCTCTTTCTCTCTGTGTCTCTCAGAGAAGCATGTCTCACCTCTTTTCATAGTTGGCGTCGTTGGTTAGTCAAGTTTTTAATGGTTTCGTCAAACACAATTATTATTATTATTATTATTATTATTATTAGTAAACTAATAATGCAGATCAGGGAAGATCAGAATATGTAATTGTACTGAAAATGTAATTGTCAAAAGAATATGCGTTACTATTGACAATGGGTTGGGACATGGACATATCTATATAGTATCCTTATTGTGAGATTTTGGTTTTAATGACATTAACCTGTATTTTATTTTACAACGTCAAAAGCGAGAGTCTAAAACAGTTAATGGATCGCATAACGCATCTTCATGTGTTTTGAACATAACCATTACTTGCAATTCTAATGTTACCAATAAAAGATGGAGACAAGTAACATTCACAATCTAATAATGACATGAAACTCTGCATATAATCTATGCTTATATGGTTCATTGTACCTACAAGATTATTATTGTCAATAAACAATTTGACTTAAGAAATCAATGTAAACTTCACATTAAGCCCAATATAGATAGTAAACCACATAAGCGTGTTGAACCTTCAGCGCAACACAAGCTTGGCTACACAATATACTTTAAAAATAAATCTTTCGTGTATCAGTCTTGATGGTGCCAGTCTTGTAATTTGTGAAATTTGGATATAATGGTTACATTTTATGTATAATAAGCCATGTTAAGCAATTTCAAATGGTTTAATACATTAAGCGTTCTGGACTCATTAAAAGCTAATATATATGTTCACAATGTTATATATTGATCAATATATTTATACATAATTATTTATAAATGGACTGTTTCAGTGCATGCTGGAATACACCACATTAACAGGGTTCAATGACTAAACGATACTATAGACTAACAAACAGAGATTAAATTAAGTCTTTCACATGTTGTTTTGGTCGCATTTGAGAATGTTTACATTTATGTCTTTGCAGCTTCAATATTACAGTTTGGTAGCCAGGCCAGGTGGTTTTCACTTCCATTTAGTAAAATCTAAAAGGCCAAAATTACGAGTACAACCACACTCTCAAGCATTCATTGTGGTCATCTGAAAAACTCGACTATCTTTCAACGTCAGGCACGCAACGCTCAACATCCACAGCCTCCGACGTCATTCACCAGGCTTGTGTGCCAGGCGAGCTAGGCATGGTTCTGGCATGGTTGGAATATGCCAGTGAAAAAGGGGTATAATAAAAAGACTCCCTTCAATTCAGAGTTTACATTATATATTATATTACATATTTTTCAGTATATATTATTAATTCAGTATCAGAGTTAGTATGAAGCTGCATAATAATCACAGGATCAAATCCAGTACACTGCTTTCACTTCCATGTAATTGACCAATTAAGCCAAATAATGCATACTTTATTTTAACAAATTAATTATTATTATTAAACAAATTAATTTGGTTAAATTACCAAGATTGCTCATTCCTCTGGTATTAAAAGTGATTTGTCCATCTTAAAGTCCCAGTTTTTCCTAAAAAAAAACAAATGAAAACAATTCCCCCAACTTTTGTATTAATTTAAATACATGGAATACCATAATTGTAGAACTTCATTATGTGTACAGATTAGTGATATGTTTCAGCATGATACAATTTAGTGTGAACAACATTGCCATATCATACATAAACCACAAACAAACTTACTGGTTGACAGGAGTGAGAAAATAAGCGAGAGGTTGGATTGGATTATAATTTTCAATACATTTACACAATTTCCCAAACAATACTTCCCTCAATTTTTTTTACAACAAAAATGAATGGTCAGTTTACAGGATTAATAAGTGTAGTGTGAGCATAGTCTATTGCTCTCGGCAGTATGCCTTTGGTTAGTGTTATTTAGCTATTTTCTATAGCAGGCAATAATGTAAACTAGGTAAAAACTGCAATAGCAACACGAGTCATTAAACTGAAAGACAGACAGTAAATTCAAGGGGGACTAAGGTGACTTATTAAAATGTACACAACACGAATTGCTCAGAATTCAACACTACAGTCTTAAATTTACTTGCCCAATTGTGTCCCTTTCTTTTTGGAGAAAACTTTGACTTCCATTTTTTACCAACCATTAGTTTAACATCATGTATTTGTCTTATTGTACAAATAACATGACCTTATGAATGTTAATTAAACCCAGAGAATGTACATCCACATGGAAAAGAACAATGTCTCAAATCAATGTTCAGCTCACATTATTAGTAATTATCTGCACTCTCATTGATCAATAAATTACCCATGCTTAGTGATATAAAAGTTCATACATTATTTTCCCAATAAATTCACTTGCATACTACACATCTTAATAATAAAAAAAAAAAAAACAGCTGTCAAGGAACACTGTCTGACTTAAGCAGTGCCCGATGCACCGTTAATTGTGCGTCATTTGGGAGGTGTGTTGTAGATACGACCCAAATACGCTGCCAAGGCTGTCTGGAGTGTTATGACTTTACTGCTGGGGATTGAACCCTTAAGCGTCTATCAGCAGGTCAGGTAAACATTCCATTCTGACCTTTATAGTCGTCTTACACGAGGAAACAATTCAAGTTGTTTCCACGTTTTCAAATGAGATTGACGTTTTTTTGTTTTTTTTTCCCCAGTCGTGAGTGCAAGTGAGATTTCCCACCACAAGCAGCATTCCCAAGATGTTCTCCCTCACACGTTTCGTTGCTTCACATGACAATCACCAGAAATGGAAAAAGTCCCTTTGATACTTACAGTGTGTTGAGGTTTTTAAGTCTTCGAAAAGAGCCAGGTTGTATGTCCTTGATTTTGTTGAATCTCAGGTCCCTGCAGAGTTTATAAAAAAAGAAAAAAAAGAACAGCTTTAATTAGAAGTGTGATCAACAATTTCATAATTGTATCAACAAGTGAACAACTGATTATAATCAATGCGTCATTAAACAACTGCAAAGATCAAACACGGTCATATATAGTAGATCACATTTGGTTCCAACCAAAACACTACCATAGAGACGTGTATTGCTTACATAACTAGCAAACACAAGGCCTCGGTTTCTCATAGTCCCATAAAACCCTCAGGGTCACAGGTGCAAGTCCTGTAATTACAGTTACAACCACAGACTGGTCTAACATATCATGTTTCAAAAGATTTGCTTTGAATTCCTATCCTAGATGGACTAAATCACTCTGAAAGAGTTCATTTTTAAGGCAGAGAGCCACAAAAAAATATCCTAATCCTTTATCTTTGATGAGTAAGTTGTCTCCTATATTAACCAAAGTCATTACGAATTATTCTAACATGTAACACCAATGCACTTGAATTTTTTTCGCATCCGAAGCATTTCAAATAAAAATATATATATTTTTTTTTTTTTGTGAACATAAAATAAGCCATTTAGTGTTAATTTTAACAATGTTTTATTTATAATAAGGGAAGTAGGGAAGGGTCTCTTATCTGTTCCACTGATGTATAGGCGGTTTGTTTGCCACTTGCCTTTAAAACACACGCCGCTGCAATGCACGCCTGAACTTGAGCTGCTCGAGCGTCCATACTGCCAGGATCAAATGCTACCGATGCATCTGAGCTAGATCTGTACCATCTCCCCGATTGGTACAAATGCTACCAGTGCATTTGATCCTGCTCAGAAATGGCAGTCTAAAGAATGTGCCTAATATTCCCCCCGTTTGTAAAATATCAATTCAATCAATTGGCCACTACATTTTATAGTAACTAGTACAGTCACAATACGATTTTAATTACCAGTATACAAAACCTTTAAATTTTTAGAAAGAGTCTTCCAAAAAATATTTAAGATTGACATTCAGGCTCCTTGACCCAATGAAAAATGCTTTCATTGATCCAAACAAACTTTCAAAAGAAAATACTATGATGCTTCTTGATAGATTCACATCTTTGCACATTTTGAACTTCTCAAAATACCCTACCCACAGACAAACACACTAGATTTTTTGATAGCTGGACAACACTACAAATGAAGAAAGACTTATTTGAAAAGTGCATCAGATTTCAAGTTTTCTTTTCTGGGTAATTACAGTTTTGTAAGTTGCCTACTCTGTAAAAATCCAGCATGTGAACCGATTTTTAATTTATTTAACAAAGTCTCACACAGTTATAAATCTCTGCATCATGAATATCCTTCTTAACAAAGAAATAGTGAGAAGGGCTTTTGGCTAGATCACATTTTATGCAATATTGGAGTTTTATTTAGCCTTCCAAACTTTGTAGGAAAATGGGAAAATCTGTAATCCAATGGTCAGTTTAAAATAGGGCTGCAACTATCGATTATCATGATAATCGGGGTCTTGGTGCCCACATGGCTTTGTATTCGAGTTCGCCAAACTCTGTAAATACAGGGCTGTGATGACCGAAAAAAAACTCACAGCAGGGGCTGTGCCCTGAGGAAGACAATAAATTCTACATTACATTAAACCACTTAAACTCCAGATGAAAATACAAAAACCCTTCCCAGGAACCACGTTTTGGAAATAATGATAATGATGTAATGCCTGAAATTGCTTTAAAATGTAAATATATGGTGAATGAAATACAAAATAAATTGCCAAATTGTTTTTCAATACCCCTTTATGCTCCTGTGTACTACATATCCATGTTCAGTAAAGAGATAAGTACATGGTTGTTTTTGAACAAACAAGACAATGCAAATGCATTTTTATATTATACTTTATAATAAATAAACTTTTGTAATAAAAACAATACACTAAAATGAAAAAAATAAAATAAACAATACACTGAAACACTAATAATACGCAATACACTGGAAATCCAAAGAAAATAATCAACAATACACTGGAACACCGTAATTATCAGTTAAATCTCAATCTCTATCAAACCCTATGCCATTGGCGGCTTGTTCTGTGCAATGTATTAAAATGTTCAATACAATAAGCTTGGAAGGATGGGCTAGAAATGTGCTACAGGGCTCTGCGCAACATTGTGATGGATCTGGTTGTTGCAAATGCCGCTTCATTGCCATGTATGCAGTACTTTTTTCTGAACGTATCTCACCACAGCACGATATAGCTCTTGCTAAAAACTAAATAAAGTACAACTAAACAAGTACAACTAATAATAAAACTATCAATAATAATATAAAACTGTATTTATATACTTGTAGAAGTTGCATGTATTGCCGCAATAGACAGAAGACACGCACAGGCACATGGAGGCTCTAAACAACCTGCGATTGGATAAAAACACAGCATGATCGCCATCCCGGCTTTCAGTTCACATTCTACAGGATCAGCACTGGCTTTGGGAATGACTTGGTACTGAGGGTTTTCATGTGACGTGCGTGCGTACATCATGGTATTGAAGTGGTTAAATGCTCAGTCCTGTTGTCCTCCATAGTGCCCGGAGTCGATGTTTCAAGTCTATATCCAAAATTCGATGTAGAATTTGACAAGCCTGAAACACGCACATAATTAGAGCTGCAACAAACGACTATTTTGATAAATCGATTAATCTGTCGATTACTACTTTGATGAATCGATTAATCTGATAAAAATAATTCCAGCATTAAATGCAAGTATTTTATTAAAGTTTTGAGTTTTTCTTCATCTTGCGTAATGCTCTGTTTAAAAGAAATTTAGATGGCAGTTATAAAACCAATAGAAAACATATGTGCACATAATAAAGGACTTGTATATCGTGTATATATTAACAGGTGTTTTTACAATTGATCTAAAAACACAAAGCTGTTTTACACTTCACTTTGAAAGGTGCTAAACTCTTTTGACAAACAATGAAAAATAAAGTAAACATTAAATTCAGTGTTTACAGGCTTTTCTACATCAAATAGCTTCCACGGCAGTCCAATACTGGACTGTGGAGGTAGATTTTTTTTTCCTGAAATGAGAGACGATACGAGTATGCATAGTAGCACAATATTTAAATTTACATGCACACTGGATGATGCATAAGATCACAACTTGCACAAGGTAGAGGGAAGGCTGAAGCGTGTAGAGAGGGAGGACGGACGCCCCGCCCCTACTCCGCTGTGATTGGACAGCTGGGTAAAAAGTGACAGTGACGAGCGCTGCGTTTTACCCAAAGTTGAACATTTTTCAACTCTCGGCGACCAGAAAAAAAACCGCCCAGCGCTCAGAGCTCAGTGTGAAAAAGACGCTCAGCGCCGTGTCCCGCTGCCGGCATTTTAAATACACGGCTCCCATTGCAAACAATTGAAAAAATACGCCGACCTCAGGAAAAAACGCTTTGGTGGACACACGGCCTTAAAGGGGAACTCCACCGAAAAGCCATATTTTCTCAGGTTATTCTATAAGTACAAACATACACTCACCTAAAGGATTATTAGGAACACCATACTGTGTTTGACCCCCTTTCGCCTTCAGAACTGCCTTAATTCTACGTGGCATTGATTCAACAAGGTGCTGAAAGCATTCTTTAGAAATGTTGACCCATATTGATAGGATAGCATCTTGCAGTTGATGGAGATTTGTGGGATGCACATCCAGGGCACGAAGCTCCCATTCCACCACATCCCAAAGATGCTCTATTGGGTTGAGATCTGGTGACTGTGGGGGCCAGTTTAGTACAGTGAACTCATTGTCATGTTCAAGAAACCAATTTAAAATGATTGGACCTTTGTGACATGGTGCATTATCCTGCTGGAAGTAGCCATCAGAGGATGGGTACATGGTGGTCATAAAGGGATGGACATGGTCAGAAACAAGGCTCAGGTAGGCCTTGGCATTTAAACGATGCCCAATTGGCACTAAGGGGCCTAAAGTGTGCCAAGAAAACATCCCCCACACCATTACACCACCACCACCAGCCTGCACAGTGGTAACAAGACATGATGGATCCATGTTCTCATTCTGTTTACGCCAAATTCTGACTCTACCATCTGAATGTCTCAACAGAAATCGAGACTCATCAGACCAGGCAACATTTTTCCAGTCTTCAACTGTCCAATTTTGGTGAGCTTGTGCAAATTGTAGCCTCTTTTTCCTATTTGTAGTGGAGATGAGTGGTACCCGGTGGGGTCTTCTGCTGTTGTAGCCCATCCGCCTCAAGGTTGTATGTGTTGTGGCTTCACAAATGCTTTGCTGCATACCTCAGTTGTAACGAGTGGTTATTTCAGTCAAAGTTGCTCTTCTATCAGCTTGAATCAGTCGGCCCATTCTCCTCTGACCTCTAGCATCAACAAGGCATTTTCGCCCACAGGACTGCCGCATACTGGATGTTTCTCCCTTTTCACACCATTCTTTGTAAACCCTAGAAATGGTTGTGCGTTAAATTCCCAGTAACTGAGCAGATTGTGAAATACTCAGACCGGCCCGTCTGGCACCAACAACCATGCCACGCTCAAAATTGCTTAAATCACCTTTCTTTCCCATTCGGACATTCAGTTTGGAGTTCAGGAGATTGTCTTGACCAGGACCACACCCCTAAATGCATTGAAGCAACTGCCATGTGATTGGTTGGTTAGATAATTGCATTAATGAGAAATTGAACAGGTGTTCCTAATAATCCTTTAGGTGAGTGTATTCTGTGCAGTGAGTTCATGTCCAGCTCATTCTATGTAGCAGAAATCAGAGATTGAGAAATATACCGTGACGTCACCGGGGTCCTAACTCTGGAGCTGCTTTCTTGAGAGTCAATGGGGGAAATCAGAAAAGCCACGAAAATCATTAAAAAATAACATTTTATGCACGTTCGATTGGACCCATCGTCCTATTTTTCCGAAAGAACCATCGGTTTGTAGTCATAAAAAGTGTATTTCACCACTCAGACTTGTCGCTATTATTGAACATGATTATTTTATTCCAGCACCGCAGTGCGGCTAGTGCGTTCTCCACAGAGCTGCACTGCGCTGGAGCCACACGGTGATGCTGGAATAAAATAATCCTGTTCAATAATAGCGACCTCAGGAAACCTCAGTCACATAGAGGGCATAACAGTCACATTAGAGCAAAGGTCCTGCAGGTTAAGGATGTGGAAAAATAATTACTTTTAATGACTTTTCATAATCTTAATTACTGACTTTTTAATGACCTGGATCAAAGTGTTCTAGGATTATAATAGTTACATCGACAAATTCCATACAAGCACAATCGGTGAAATTCTGCAGATCTGCGCGTCTGCGGAAATCTGCGCTACAAGAACGCGACCAATGTCTTCTTCACAGAGATGAAAACACTGTGTGTAATATGTGCACTGCCATTAAACAACCACACATCTACAGCTGGTGTGTTAACCCACCTAAAAGCCAAACACCCTTGTGTGAAACTAGTAATAAAAAAAAGGAAAGAGGAGCAACAAACACATTAATATTATTAAACTCCACACACAGCAGCTACTGCCGTTTATTATAACTTGAGCGCACAGTGCGTTTCTGAGCGCAGGGTGGTGTCTGTGTGTTGAGTGTGGAAAAGTAAATCGTTTAGTTAAGTAGATTGTATAAATTAGTTACATACATAGTCTAATACATTTTGTATTTCGCTGTTATGACCAGAAAACATTGCCACAAGGATGCTAATGTTAAGGCATGTTTCGGTGCAGTTCACATTGCTAAACTATTAGGCTATTGAATGAAAAATAATTTAAAACAAATTGAAGATCTTTAAGTGAAAACTTAAATGTATGACTTAGAACTAACACTGGAGATGCTATTTACGTTAATGTTAAGGAGTTACATTCTACATTGAAAATTATATTTTGTTTTACTGGAAATGCTTATATATATATATATATATATATATATATATATATATATATATATATATCAATATAAAAGGTTATTTATATTGTCATTTTAATTCAGTGTATGACACTAGAATTATATATCATTATATATATTGCGTTAACTAAATGTTGTGATTAGAATTTTGCACAGTTGTACTTTCAGTATTCATTTTGAATGCTTAAATATATATATTTTCATTTAAAAGAGTTTCATTAAATAAAAGGAAACAGCATTATTGCAGTCATGTTGTTGTGGGCTTTGTATTTTTTCCGTAAGGAAATAGAGCATTTGTTTCACATCATCCATACATATGGCATATTAACAGCTAAGTAGTAAACAAAAATATCGTATCGGTACCGGCAGATATTAAAGGTTGAGGTATCGGTATCGGATTGGAAAAGAAAAAGTGGTATCGAGCCATCCCTACTTGTGTGTAGCGCGCGGGTATAAGATTGTGTTATAAATAAAATGTATAACCCATCCATCCATTTTTGTAACCGCTTATCCATGTGGGTCGCGGGGGACGCCGGAGCCGATCCCGGCAAGCACATGGCGCAAGGCAGGAATACACCCAGGATGGGACACCAGTCCATAAAATATATAATATGAACATTAATAATAATGAGGTGAGGAGGTAAAGAAACATATGTAGCTTGTTTGACACATACCAGTTCAAGAAACGGAAAGGCTGTGTACTTAGTGTGGTTTTAACGGATCCAAAGTGTAATTATAATGCTGACCTCCCCATCTCGATCCCCTTGGAATCCACCACACTCTCTCCTTCTTCTTCCGCTAAAAATCTAGGAGTCACCCTCGATCCTTTGCTCTCCTACACCCAGCACATCACCACGCTGACGCGCACCTGTAGATTCTTCCTGAGCAACATACGCCGGATCCGTCCCTTCCTCACCGACTACTCGACTTAGCTGCTCGTCCAGGCCCTGGTCCTCTCCCGCCTGGACTACTGCAACTCCCTCCTGGCCGGCTTGCCTGCATATACTACCCGCCGCTCCAGCTCATCCAGAGCTCTGCGGCTCGTCTGGTGTCTCTCTCCCCGATTCGCACACGCTACTCCACTGCTCCGCTCCCTCCACTGGCTCCCGATACCGGCACGCATCCAGTTCAAGACACTGACCCTCACCTACCGCTGTCTCGACCACACTGCACCAAGCTACCTTCAGTCCCTCGTCTCTCCATACATCCCCTCCAGACCACTGCGCTCCTCCAGCGCCAGAAGACTAACTCTGCCTCCTCTCCACTCTCCTTCCTCCAGAGCCGCTCCTTCTCATCCCTGGACCCTAAATGGTGGGATGACCTGCCCACCGAAGTCAAAACAGCAGAGTCCTTGACCTCGTCCCGGCGCTACTCAAGACACATCTTTTCCGACAGTACTTGTAATATTAATCCTTTTATCCCCGCTAGATAGCACTTCAGTTTTATTATGCTTCTTACATTATTGATTGTTTTCCTCCTTGCTCCCTTTCCCGTTGCCCTTGTCTGTGACCCTACATCTTGACAGCACTTAGCTTTTACCGTCCAGGATGTAGGACCTCACTTACTGTACTTGCCTGTGTAAATTGTAAATTAGAAGTTGTAAAATGTATTATATTTTGTATTGCTATGTTTAATGTAAATTTAATTTGTAATGATTGATGCCTTTATTGAACTGTATTTTTGCACTTTGTTTTGCACTTATGTTGTAAGTCGCCCTGGATGAGGGCATCTGCCAAGAAATAAAAATAATATTATTATTATTTTTATTATTATTATTATTAACAAAGTGCCATGTCCTTGACGGACACCTTTCGGATGTCAGACTATAAATGCCGTGTCGGGTCCAGTGCCACTGCCTGTACCAGCTGAGCTCTTCCTCCCTGTCCTCATGGCTCCGTGCATTTCTCTTCAGTGCTCATGCGTCATTGTCGCTCTTCCGCACATTTGAGTTCAGCTCTGCTCACGTTGCAGCAGACTGTCTTCTGCGCAGTTCAGTGTAAAGTGCTCCCATACTTTAGAAGACTTTCACGGCTTTCCACGGGTGTAGCTGCAGCTGGTGCCGTCTTTATAGGTTTATTTTTTTTTTTGTAGCTGCGCCCTGGTAGACCCAACTAAATCGACAAAGAAATTCGTTGCCAACGATTTTTAATAATCGACGTAATCGATTTCATCGATTAGTTGTTGCAGCCCTACACATAATCCACGTGTCTTCATCGTGGCGCACGTATGCACGATAACCCACATGCCTACATCATAACTTAAAAATGATTTTGCACATAAACCTGAGTTTCCCAGCTTAAACCAGTTAATGTGTTCAATGCTGCGACTGTCGGTACAAGCATTGCCGAGAAAGCCATTTGATTTTAAATGGGAAATTCTGGTGTGCTTGTATTTAAATGTCACTTTTAAGTTATTCTTTACATTGCGTTGGAACATTGTGTCTACGTGCGCCAGGACTGAAGACAGGTGTAGGATTAGGTGCATGTTTAGGTATGTCAAATTTGGATATAGCCTTTTCCATAGATTAGCTTGAGAGAAAAGCACAGTAAATGCAACACTTTCGTAATTAACATAATTTTCATGATTAACAACACAGTTGGGCTATTACTAGCAACGTTACAAAAACTTACCATGCGTTTAGTTTCTCAAGCTCCAGCTCAAGCTTGTTGGACGTGCTCTTTTGGAAAGCTAATTCTGATTCACACAGTCCACAAAGCACCATACGGTTATCACTCTCTCTCTCTCAAAAATACTCCCCCAGTTTTGATGCTTTCGCCCGAGTTTTGTTTTGCATGATGGCTGGCTGCGACGTGCAGGTACAGACATTTTTCCAGTTAGGCGCACAGGTGGATGACAAACCAAGTGATGCATTACTGCCACCTACTGCTGTTTGAAATGAAAGCGTTGTTCTCACACAGAGCTAGGAACACATGGTGAGGATATTAGGCAAAAGGGCTCAGATCAAGGATATTAATAAGAACGGCTAAGATAGAGGCAACGTAGCTAAATGACTATTCGACGGCTGAAATAGTAGTCAACGTATTTTAATAGTCGAAGACGACGACTAATCCTTGCAGCCCTAGTGAGGAGAGATTGGAAATACTGTGCATGTGTTGGTCAATATTGGCAGATATTATATTCTTTATTTTAAATTATGGATGTAGAAAACCAGTGCTGCGAGAACAAAGCTGACCATTGTATCCCTCAAAAGAAAGACTGCAGAATCCTTAACAGTCAATACAGATGCTTTGTTGGTCAAGGTTTCTTAGGGATAATTAGAAAAGGCTGAACTATAGTTCAACTGGAACAATGCAAACAGGAACAAGTATTCTACTTATTTTATTATTTATTTCTTAGCAGTAGCAGTTGCTACTTATGTTTAAAATTCCTCTCTTTTGGGAAAAATGTCTGGCATGTGTAGTTGCAAAGATTCCCTCCCCCAACACAAAAACTGTACTAAATAAAATAAAGCCAGCCTGCAAAAAAAAAAAAAAAGATTTTGATCAGGTTACCAAGGGCGAGACTAAATCACAACTTTGACCTACCCTCAAATCAGTACAAACTTGTACCCCACTGCAGTTTAATATATTGACAGAAGCCACTTCCTTTTCTTTTGTTTTGGTGTAGGCCTCAGTGTGTTAACAAAAACCAGAGACACTATCAATTTTAATATTTTATTAAAGTAGTGGATAAGTGGGGAAAAAAATAAAAAATAAAAATCAGGTAAAACAACAA